>NW_008236973.1:2758978-2791590 GCF_000691975.1 Corvus brachyrhynchos | reverse complement strand
GGTAGAGAAATGGAGACCACCATCTTAAGGTGTCTCAAGCTGCTCGTGCAAAAAAAAAAATGACTCACTTGATACCAAATTTTTAAAAGTGAGTCATGGTTTTATTTATAAGGAGTAGGTAGGAGGATATGAGAACTCCTCAAGTCCCCTTAGGCTTTAGGAAACCCACAGTGAAAACAACTTTCAGTTGTCTGATCTGGGCAAATACTGTCAACTGTCCATTTTTCCTGGTACCTCAATAAACTTCCATTCTTACTTCATGGTGTGTTATTTTGGAGGAAAAGGAGGTAAAGAAGGGAAACTATTAAGTAGTAAAAGTGGGAAAAGAAACGTTTTGCAATCACTTGGTACCCCTTTTTCAGACTGTCTTAGAAACAGTTTCAGCTCTGATGCGGAGCTGAATTCCAAGCCATCTGTGAATCCTCAAACTTGTACACCCACAGTGGAAAATGGGTATAATTTGTTTCTATAGCTGCTTATGGGATCTGCCAAACTTTTTTTTCCTCTTTTGGTTACTTCTCTTTCCCGTCTACATCCGTCTTCATCCTTATTTTCTCTGAATTTCTGACCAGTAAGAAGAGGATAGAAGCACCATCTGTTCTTGAAAAGCTCTAAGTTTGGCTTCTTCTGGTGTTAATCAGCAGCAAATCAGACTAAAGCACAGCAACTGGTATTCCTCAACTACAATGTATGTTACAGAAAACATGAGCAAAAATTAATGAATTGGTGTTTAGTTACTAAGCTAAGTATGGCATGGCTACTGTGGGATTGTTTAATTACTTCACAAATACATTGACCAATCCAGATTTTTTCCTCCTGAGGACATTGCTATCTGTAATCAAACTATATCTGAATATTTTTCATTCTTTTTGGCATTTCATTTGCAGTATTTACTTAGGTATGATCTATAATCCAAATAACTTTTCCTTCAACGGTAGCATTAAATGTTATTTTACAGCAAGTAGAAATCATGGTAAAAGCCGTGAAGATTCTTTTCTTTCTCTTTGTGTCTGTTGGATGAACTGGTCTAAAGTCATATGCAAGAGAATTCACACTAATTGTAAAAGATACGTTTCACTTTAAGACAATATTGCTGCTAAAACTCCACCTGGCAATTACACCAATAAATACTGAGTTTTTCCTTTAAAGAATTGGACGTTCATAAGTCATTAGTGACCATGAGTCCTTAGGTGCAAATGAGTCAAAATAATTCCATAGTGTTCATGGCTTCATGAAGCAATGTGATGAAAATTGCTGTTTGAATCTGAGTAGTGTGCTGAGTTTTGTGCTGTGACATTTGAAGACTGAAAATGCATGTATATGGAGTAGTTTCCTCCCCTTGTGAAAATGGAGGAGTAAAACTTAGCCGTGTTTTGTCATGACTCAATCTTAATTTCGATCCTCTGCTTTTATTGCTACAGCATATCCAATCTTTTTCAAACCAATACAAATAAAAGCATCACAGTCAATTTCTGGTTTCTGATGTTATGACAAACTGCAGAGAAGGCCCATTATTCTGTCTCCTTTCAGTGAGCAGTAGATTAAGGAAGAATTTCACCCTAAGTGTTTTTTCACTGGAATCTCCAGATGGTCTGCTGTTACTGTGCTGCATCCTATGCACTGACAAATAGGCTGTCAGTGAAGATTTTTCCTGTAATGTACACTGTGAAACAGAGACATCTATTTGTTGATATACATTGTTTGAAGTGTGTGCAGTTTGCCATGAGACATCATGGGAAGATGACACATCTTTGCCTCTGTATGAATGCAATACTTGATTTAAATAAAACTGATGTGGTTTTTCTGAGATGTCAAATGAAGTAATATGCCAGCGGATTAGCTATGCAGAACTAAGTCAAGAGTATTTCTAATTTTTACAGGGTGTTATTGGCTCTGTGCAGGCCCTCGATGTTTTCTTCTGTGAGTGGTCTGACTGGCTGTAATTAGCTAAACCCACCAAAGTTTGGTCACCTACCATTAACTAAAAGAATAGAAATAGGGATCCTCGTATTCAGTTCCTCATTGGGTTGAAGGCTACTGCAACATTTGTGATTTGGAAGCCTAAGCAAACTGGAGGAATTAGAGTCTTAACCTGTTACTTGTTTCCCCTACTTGGCTGTATCCCTTGGTAGAACTTCACTTGAAGTAGTTTAATTTTCCTCACATTACTACTGCTGTGGATTTTGACCACAGAATTTTTCATGTTGTTGACTATGCTTCATGTTGATAACTAATTAGTTTCAACCAATCTTACTTTTTCTTGGCTTTGCTCTTTTAAAGTGAATCCTAGTTCAGTGTGATCAATATGGGTCTGCATTTACTCTCAGAGAGTTACATTTCTATTTGTTGGCAGATAATTTGGTTCTCAAACTACTTAATGCATAATCTGCATGCATTTCTTTGGTTCACTGCAGAAGAATATAATTTACCAGGAACAGGTGTACACTGGTCTCCCACAACATCCTTCTCTAAATTGGAGAGAAATGGATTTAATGAGTGGACTGTTGGATAAGAAAGTGGTTGGATGATTGTGTCCAGAGGGTAGTAGTCAACAGATCAGAGTCCTGATGGACATCAGTGACAAGTGGTGTCCCTCAAGGGTCCTTATTGGAACTGCTGTTATTCAGTATCTTCAGTAATAAAACAAAGGGGTCAAGTGCATCCTCAGTAAATTTGCAGATGATACCAAGCTGAGTGGTGTGTTTGCCACATCTGAAGGACAGGATGCCATCCAGAGGGACCTGAAAAAGCTCAAGAAGTGGGCCCGTGGGAATCTTCCTGAGGTTTAACAAGGCCAAGTACAAGGTGCTGCACCTGGGTTGGGGCAACCACCAATATCAACACAGGCTGGGGGATGAACAAAGAGGAGCCCTACCAAGAAGGACTTGGGGGTGCTGGTGGATAAGAGGCTAGACATGAGCTGGCAATGTGTTCTGGGTGCCCAGAAGGCCAATGGTATCTTGGACTGCATCCAAGGCAGCAAAACCAGCAGGTCAAGAAAAGTGATTCTGGCCCTCTACTTCCTTCTCATGAGACCCTACCTGTAGTATTTTATCCAGCTCTGGGATCCTCAGCACAGGATGGACATTGAGCTGTTGGAGAAAGCCCAGAGCAGGGTTCACCAAGATGATTAGAGGGATGGAGCATCTCTCATATAAGGAAAGGCCGAGATAATTTGGTTTGCCCATCCTGGAAAAGATAAGGCACTGGGGTGACCTAATTGCGAACTTTTAGTACCTGAAGACAGCCTACAAGAAAGACAGAGGGACTTTTTACAAGACAGTGTAGTGAGGGGACAAGTGGGAATGGTTTCAAACTGGAAGAGAGTGGGTTTGGATTATATAGTAGGAAGAAATTCTTGACAATGAGGGTGATAAGACGCAGGTTGCCCCAAGAAGTTGTGGACTCACCAACACTAGAAGTGTTTAAGGCCAGCATGGAGTGAACTCTGAGCAACCTGGTCTCAGGTTGTAAGGTGTACAAATGTAAGGTGTACCTGCCCAAGTCAGGGGGTTAGAAGTAGACGATCTTCAAGGTCCCTTCCAACCCAAACCATTCTGTGACTTGCTTTATGTATTTATTTTATGGTATTCTTCCAGAAAGATGTGTTCCTTGAAAAGGCAACATAAAAGATACTACTCAAAGCAGTCTGTCACTGCACACAGCAAAAAAGGAGCTAAATACTGCCACTACCTACCAAAAGCTTCCCATCAAATAATTCTATTGCTTCATTTCACTCATTATACAAGTGTATGTCCTGATTTCTAGCTGTAATTTTTAATTATGCTTGAACCGATTAAGTAGTTGCAGAAGTTAGGGGTTGATTGTCCTGAGTAGTTTTGGGGAAAAATTCGTAGTTTCTCACTTCAGTTTATAAAGATGAGAATCTGTGTATTTATCTGTTTAGATTTGTTTTCATGTTCTTCATTTTATTTGGAAATCAAGATCCATAAATAAGTAACTCATTTGGCTCTGTATGCATAAGCTGAACTGCTGAATGTTCATTGCAGCATTTAATAAGACTTAAGAGTATCAATGGTTTTGACATCACTTTTGGCTTTCTTTTTTTTCCCTTGACCCAGTCTGCTTAATTAATAATTAATTACTGCAGAGAGATTCTGCTACAATTTGGTGTTCAATGGTATGAATACCAGCCACAGTGAATACAACATACAGGGAAAATTAAATAACTTAGTGAGGCCAATTGTGCTCTAACAATTGTGCAGAAACAATCAAATCAGCAAGTACTCTGAGTACACAAAACAGGCAGTTTGACTTCTGAAAAACAGACAAGGAGATGAGTGGGAATGAGGTGGGCAAATCTAGTTTGCTTCTAAACAGTGTTACTATTCCTGTGTTAATACAGAATTACCTTAGAAAACTAGAAAGTTACCAGCAGGATTGACAGCAGGTGACTTTCAGAGCCAAATGTCAGTTGTTGACTGAGCAATCTGAAATATTGCAGACTAGTAATTTATTCAGATTGGCTGAGTTTATATCGGTTCAGTACATTTAATTTAAAAAAAAAAGGCTAGGATCATAAATATGCTGATCCTGTAAACATTATGAGATGTAGGGAGGTGTCTGTGCTAGAGAGGAGTATTTTGCTACCTTCGTAAAATTCCATCCAGATTTGACCAAATGGCAAAAATTCTTGTTTACATATGCTCAGTGGCAATTTTTGGAATCCAGCTAGCTGATACCTCCCAGCAGACTGGCCTAAGAATCTAAAATAATATGCATAATGTGATTTCAGTAATACTTTGCTTGGACTAAGCAACATTGAACACATGTCTAAAGACTAAAGTATTCTGAAAAATTAGCTGCTAGGTACCTTGAGTTTGTTAACCAGTGTTGAAAGAATCTTTTACTTAGATATATCTCTTTTGTCTAGATGGATGTTCACTAAAATCTAACCTCATTGAATAGATGCAAAGGAAAAGGAGCCTGTCTTATCAAACACTGTGCTGTACAGATAATCACTCTAAAATCCTGCTAGGAAAGACTAATTGTGCCTTCAAGTTAGGTACAAAAAATAGGCAATAAATAAGTCCCTATATTAAGCAACTTCAAAAAAAGAAAGTACTGCATAGTCATTTAATGAGCATTGCATATAACAGAGTCTGTATTGGAGAAAAAATTATACACAACCATAATATCCATGTACAAGAGATCATTTTTCATGTTGTTTTTTCCTGACTCTATGGGGCATGACTTTTAACTTTATTAAAACTTGTTTTTTAGGTCAGCAATATATTGTCAAGTATGGCCTTTAAGATCGTATTGTGTCTCCTCAACTTTAATAAAATAGATTGCAAATTGTATAGACAAAAAAGTATGTGAACATGCACAACAACAGTTTTAAAATAGATTTGGAAAAGTTTACATGTTATAACTTATTTTGTTATATATTTTAAAAGCATTATTGTATTTCTGCCTCAATTCTCCTTTGATTAGCTATCCAAGAGAATGTAATGTAGATTAATTATAAATTGTTAATTATATATTATTCCTCTATATTAATGATAGATTATTCCATACTTACTTATGTTGTATTTTTAAAATGTGAGTATCTGAATGACCCATACTTGATTTTGGCCAAGAATGGAAGATGGGATCAAAGATTCATTATGGAATCCCGTCATGGATTACAACAAAATGTATGTCGAGGAAAGATGAAAATCACCTTTCCTTGAAAATAATCTGTTTGTGTATTATTTTCCTTCAGACTTAATGAAGAAAAGTCTCATGAAAAGTGCAGCATTTTCCAAGCAACAAAATTTCTCAAGGACTTCCACAGTTTTTCTTTTAGTGTTTTGTTCAGGTATCTCTGTAAAAGAACAAATATCATTACCAAGTGTAGAAATGCACCTAGGAGTATCAGTCCTGTTTTTGCTAACATTTTATCATCTGATTATGCAGTATGTACTGCATCTTTAATGTTTGCTTTCTAATCCACTTATAGCTATATTATGCAGGAAATGAAATACTGGAACATTAGGAAATGAGGAAAACACATGATACCAGGGAGCTGAGAAAGCAGTAAAAATGAATTTTGGCAAAAAAGTAATAGTCATGTTGTTAAAATAGGTAATTTCTTTTCATCTGTCATTACTCTGAGAAAGAGATTAATTCAGTGTTCAGAACATCAGCCAAGGTGTTCACATTCACAAAGGACATGAAAGGAAAATGAATTTATAATTACCTGTATCGTATGTAGGAGAATTATGAATAATGAGTCATACGAAATGTGTATGGACTGGGAATGTGCATATACGTCCAGATAAATTTCAACTCATAATCTAAGTACCTGTCTGTCTGGATTATGATATAAAATAAATTCTATAAAAAATTATATAAAGCATTCTTTTTGACAAATTAGATTCATAACGAGCTAATTGTACTTCAACATTACCTTCTAGAAACAAAATGATTCCTTGAATTTGACAAAACCCTCTAACAATTGAAGGTAGGGCAGATGGCTTCACTTTTCTAAGGGTAAAATTTAAACTGTTATTACATATTTTGCATGCTAGCCAAATGGAGAGCTATGATTTGCAGTCATTAATAAATTCAGACTGTTTTGAAATTTCCTGAAATAAAATCTCAGATTCGTTTATTGGTTTTGCTCTTTGTTTCTTGTCAAATTCTTAGAACAGGAGGAACTGTCCAATCTCAAAGAGTTACTTGTGAGAAGTTATTTATGTTGTCTACTTCAGGCAGAGCAGGTGCCCTGAATTTCTAGGTGCAGTCACAGAAGAGAGGTGGCTTTCTTCAGGATGGGGGTTCACAGCGTTACACGTGTGCTACAATTACACCGCCTGCTTTGAAGGCATCTGCCACCTATGGTTGGCTGTACAGGGAGCTTGCCACTTAAATAAGTTCCCTGACTACGTGCTTACATTTAGGTGGGGTGGGATGGATCTAGGTTTGGCCCTTATAAAATTCTCCCTCTTTTCTACATGTTTCGACTTTCAGAGTTCTTTTTGTCCTTTGTTTTTTTGGTTTTTGCTTGTGTTGTGATTTTGCTCTCTCCCTGCCCTTCTAGCATGTAGCATTTCCTTCCCTTCAGTTTGGAGGTAAGGTTACAACACAGACCAAGTAATCAAGTGGATTCTGTAACCAGGTTTTTAAATAGCAATAGCTGGCTGTACTAGGATCTTACTCTCTTTATTTTCCCACCATTTGTGTTTAGCTGCTCTCGCTTCCTACGCAGTAGTATCAGTCTTCTGAGTATTCCCATGATTTTAAGCTAAAGAGCCATGAAAAGAAAAGTAAAGGGGATTTTGAATCTGTCCTGCCTGTTTAGAAATTTTAATCTTAGTATATGGCAAGAATCTGTAGGCAAAAACTTTTTGTTTACTTGTCTTCACTAGTAATCAAACCAAAGCTCCTTTAATTGTAGGTTCTTACAATATACCAGACAAGCATAAAGGCATAAAGGTGATTTTTTAGTTTGAAATTTTTAGAGTGTGCTTTTTGAGGAGACCTGGTCTTCGAATTTCATAGATGCTATTATTCAGTGTGGCTTTTTTTGGTAGCTGCCGGCTGCGTTTCCCTGCATTCTGTGGGGGACTTCTCCTACTTCCAATGTATTGGCACTTGTACACCAATGCACAAATGACTGGCAGTCAGGAGAAATTCATTCAGACCAAATGAGATCTTCTCTGAATTTATAGTGCATACTTCAAATGAGAAGATCAACATTCATTTAATTAATGCCCCCTGCCCTGCTCCCAAGTCATACCCCTTTAGTGTGCATTAGTCCATCAAATGATGTTTCATGAATTGTCAGGTAAGAGAATGCATATTAAATTGAGCAAGAATGAATGGATTTAGGGTTTAGGGTGAAAAGGCTGATGGACTTGGCAAGAAATTTACTTAGGTAAAGTCAGGTGGATTGGCAGTAAGCAGAAACATATTTTATTTTTTGGCAGGAAAGCTGTTATGCTCAGGGAATATCATATATCTTGTTGACTGAGGTGGAAAAATTTGGAGAGATCCTCTTGTAAAATTTCTGGAATTATATCACAGCCTTTGTCAAGATGTAAATAATTCAGTATTGCAAAGTCATCTGGAGAACAGTCAGGAAAAGAAAGCAGGGATTTTTTGACGCTGATGCTTCTCTTATATTCAGAAAAAACTAGTTCCTTGATCCCTTTTATATAAGCACAGGGACTGTGCCAGCCAATGAGATGCTGGTTTTAATCCATAAAACAAAATGCTGTGCAAGTTAGAAAGAAGTCTGAGTCATTAATCCCTATAAAACAAAACAAACCAAAAGAAACCAAAACAAAAAATGAAATTTAAAAAAAAAAAAGAGAAAAAGAAAATGAGAAAATGAAAAAGAAAAAGAAAAATAAAATGAAAATGGGAAAGAGAAACAGAGAAAGAGAAAGAAAGAGAAAGAGAAAAACCAAGCATTTGACTTATTGAAATGACCTCACATTGTCTTCACCTTTCATTTATCTCTTCAATATTGAACAGTATCATTAAATCATTTCTTCAGTTTGTTCTTTTCTCACTTTTGTTTGAAAACAATTTTTCAAGGAATTTTTAGTAGTGTAATTATTAAAGTAGAAAGAGTTTCATCACTGTGAAACCCTAATATTATTCAGTTTTGTACAGCTTTTTGTTTCTAACCCTGTATTATATATGGGTGCAATTGGGCATCAAGGCTAACTTCTGTGAATGAATTATTGCACAGTAAGGCTTGTTTAAATTAGATGTGATTTGGGGTTTCACTTGATAACTCTAATGGAGATATATAACATACTTCTATCTTTAATGATTTTAACTTTTTGTTCATTTAATTGTGGAGAGACTGATTTTTCTAGAATGCTTACTATTTATTTGCCATTTGATTAACCTATTGTTAGGACATTTGTTGTTCAACACAACTGTATTTAATGTCAATCTTCAACTTGTGTAGATATGGGTGATGTAACATATATCTGTGTGATGCATACTTCCTACTCTGAGCAGGTATTTAATGTCCTTTATGCCCAAAACCAGATGAGATCGTCTGATAAGAATAGTCTAAATATCCTCTCCGCGAGTTATATGTGCATATGTACATCTTTATTTATAAGTAGTTATAGGGACCTGTTCACTAGTGGCCTGTGTGTATCTTTCCATCTGCATGTTTGTAGGTGTGTGAACAGTGGTATATGATTTATGAGCATTATTTATTTCTCTGAAAGAAGTGTACATAGCAGCATATAACTTTACCCACATGTGCTACATACAAAGGAAAAGTTACATCCTCCTTTTGTTTATGAAAATTCTTACTATTTAGTGGAAATTGAGTTTCAGAATCGAATAAAGAGCATTGATGGCATTAAATGGGAAAATTCTTATTTGTAAATACAAAGAAATCTCTAGTTAATCACAGCAATGATTTTTAAGCTCATTTTACAGAAGCTATGAAATATTTAGGGTATGTACTGCATCAATTTTGAGAATCATTCCATTTTTCTATCTTTAAAATAATTTTTCATGTATATTTGGTATAGGTCTGGGACATGGTCTTTCACAGCTTTTTTTCCCCAGGCTTCAGTTAATGAAAAAACAAAAACAACTTCTTGATGTAAGCCTTAAAAATGTTGGTTTAGTGACAAACCTGGCCAGAAATGCTCAGTTAGACTATTTTTTCTGTAACAAAATGTGTTTTATATGCAAACCTGAAACCTTTAGAATCTTTTCATGTAATCATCTTTTCCCTTTTTTTTTTTGATTTATTTTTAAGAATAGTAGATTTTCATTTTCTAGTCATATCTGACACAGTAAATGAAATGAAATATAATTTGACTGTGCCTGCTGTGCCGCAGTCATATTTCTTCCTGATTGCAATGATTTCAGTCTTGTGATGCACCAAAATGCTGTCTAGTCAACTTCATTTTCTTCAAAGAGAATACAATGTTGTGAAACCATTAGACACATAAACTTCAGAAAATTAGTTGGGAATTCAGTTTTGTTTGGAGTCTGCTAAGCAGAAAAAAGATTGTGCATGGTGATATTTTCCAAACTCTGCTATGAACAAAAAAGTGTACAAGTTTCCTAAAGAGGTCAAATTTAAATTGCAAGCAAGCGAGCAATTTGTTATGATGTGAAATGCACAAACATAAGTCTTGTGAATGATAAATGCTGAACTACATTTTCTTCTTAATAGCCCAACATCAGTATATTGGTTTAAAAAAAACCCTGCTTCAGTTCTGAGAACCAAATATATTTATTTTAGTACAAACTAAATAGCTTTTAAAAGTATCTTCTGTCTTTCATAATTGCCATGGAAATTCTGTGAAATATTCTTGGAAATGAAAAAAGGAGTAACTGAATGAAATGGCCTGAAACTTAAAATTAAAAACCATTATTTTCAGATTTCATCTTTTACTTTATTCCCTCTTTTTCAGTCCCTAGTCCAGGAAATAGAACTTCTATGGATTTCCTGGGTTGCAGACTCTCAAATCTATAATGCTGCTTTAAATTTAGGGTTGTATTTTCTTTCTCTTGAAAGAAAAAGCCCCAAATCTATAAACATGCTGTTAGCTCTGTTATATCTCTCACAATGAAGGCCTCACCTGAAAATACCTCTATCTTTTCTATGATTCAGTAAAATAATTAAATATCAATATTTATAGAATGCTACATTGTTTAAACAGGTGTAGTTTCACTGAAGGAAAACTGACATATGTAGCACTAACTTTTCAAAATAAAATATTTGAAAACTATGACTATATGTCTTATGGTTTTACTGCTATTCTTTACAAGCCTTACAGTAACACATGGCTCACTGAGGAGATGCTGAACTGGACTGACAGCTCCTATCCAACACACCTTTACATCCATCTGTTTCTAGATAAATTCTTATTTTCATGTTTGATGTTTAGGAAGTGAACAAAAATAAGGCTGAAAAAACAGAGAAGTACTTTATTCTTTTATAAACAGCTATTACAAGAAGTGTCATAATACAGGCTTAGAGCTGCATCTTTTCCTATATTCAATTGTTGAGTGGAAATCTGGGGATTTCTGGGGAAAACACATCAGGTGCAGTGAAGAGAGAGGTAAATATTGTTTTAACTCATATACTGAAAAAAGTGAAAATACCACTGAAGTCAAATTTGGTCCCACTAGGATGTGTTGCTTCATGACACATTTCTTCTATATCAGCTTTTCCTGCCTGGATCTGTTTCTGCAAGACCTTGCACACATGAGTGCTCTTGCTAAACATGACAGGATGGCTGGAAGACTTGGTAGACCTGGAGCCAATACATATCATAAATCCCCAGCACCGCAGTGAAACCAGCTGGGTGTCAGGGGACATCGGTAGTTCAGACCTTAAAGCCTCCTTCAGTGTTGCTTTCATACTGTTTTACGTGGTTTAAATTGTATTCTGTCACCCTTAAACCCCATGAACATTGCTTTCCTCTTTACCTACTTCAGTTTTCTTGCTCTGTCTCCTTTCTTTGTTTGGGGGAATAAAAAATAGAAAAACTACCTTGAGTACAGTATCTGATACTATATATATATAGCAAATAAGGCAGTAAAGGAAACTGTAATTTCTGTGTATTTAATGGGCTACCCTGTGCTAGGAAGTCTGAAGGGCTTTATCTCAAGCCTTTCCCAGCATGGTTATAATATAATTGTTTGGCAGTGCATGCTCAGTGAGCATGGTCACTGTAATACACTCTGCCACGGCTCGTTTGGGTGTTGGTAGTAAGGATCAAAGATAATACCATGGTGTAATTGTTACAGAAATTTAAAGAGATTATAAATAGAAGTCAATATTGATATCATTTCATCCATTATTAATATGGATGGGAATAGCCCCTACCCAGAAAGTGGATGTGTGAGGTCAGGTCTCTGGCTCAAGATTCTCAATGAAAGGTCCCAAGGAGTCTAATAGTAAAGAAATGGAAAGAAAAAAAACAAGTCCCTAAAAACCATGAACAAAGCATGTGATTTTTTGGGGGATAGGATGAATTCAGAAGACTTGAGTTATATCAGATATAAAATATTGAATTGTTCTCTGATTTTGCTATCAGATTAGTATTTGATTAATCTCATGCTCAGTAACATCTTACATTAGAATGTCAAGGGGAGACAGCAATTATGTGTAATAATACTAAACAGCATCTGGGGAGAAGAGATACTTAATTTTCCAAATTGTCTAGTGCAACAGAATGACAAAAAAAGTATTTCTAATTAGCATTTCTTTTTCATTTAATCTTTTCCATTTTTTTAATACTTTAGAAGAGGTAGTCTTGTGTCATGTTAACTTCAGTGTTAACTTTGTTTGTTTCTTCTGTGTTGATCAGAACATCTGTTTAAAATCTCTCTTTACTCTATAGGTGACAGTGATTTTGCAGTACCAACAATGCCGGAGGAAATGAACTTGCCCATTCATATTGCCAGACTCTGATATTCTTTTATTCTTTCCTTTTTCATGTGTCATGCTGTTGCAACATTAGTAATTTTATAGCAATTAGCTGAGAATGTGTCTAACATACCATTTACCCCATCATGAACCACACCTTGTTGTGCTGGGATCAAAATTTTAGCTAACAAAATATTTTAGAACCAGGAAAAGCAAGTAGCATCACAAAGAGTTTTTGTTTAAACACTTCTGTAATTTGAGAACATCCTGTTGCCGGAAGAAAAATCTTTCTGTGCTAACTTTTAGAGACATTTCACTTTTCTCCATCCCCCATACAGGGAGTGAAATTCACAAGTCTTTTTTTTCTCCATGAGATGTTCTACAAATGTTTTCAGAACAGGTTTCTTAATGCAGTCACTTTGGGGAATATTGGCAGAAAAGCATATGTACAAATATAGAATAATTAGAGGCAGAGTGTGAAACCAATTCAAACTCTTTTTTAGAGACAATTAATTATTCAATTTTTACATTGCACAGAACTTTCTTCTGCCACGCTTGCTGAAAAGCATTTTACATTGTGGTTTTGTATGGTTATGCATAACCCTAGCATTTGCACACCCTTCTGGAAAACACAGTGGTAGACTTTTGGAGACAAAATATCTCCTGTTTTCAGGAGAGAGTCATGGCTGCGTGAGTTGGGGGGGTTTTTGCACATTTTTATTTATTTTTTAAAAAATGCTGACATTAATTGCATGAATGTCTTTGCATTATTCCTCAAGCATTTTTCCTTCCTGTATATGGTCAGTAACCCAAAAGACACATCTTTTCCAGGGAAAAAAGTAATGGTCGTATCTTACATGAACTAATGCAAAAGTGAAATCTCAATCACATTAAGTAATTTGTTGTTTCCATATTTGTTCAGTGCTAAAAGCGAAAGAGTAGGAGAGGCTTAAAATTACTGTCATGTTTTTACCTCAATTCCACTCCCTGAGACAAGGCCATAGATGATGCTATTTTTGTTAGAGCTGCACCTTTGGTCTAATCTGAACACTGGTGACTAGAAATCATGAATTTAGGGCAACAGCAACAGCAGAACAGGGGAAAAAACAAAACAAAACGAAAAACCCACCACAAAACCAAAAAAATCTGTATGAATAATTCACGTGTTCACTGTTCATTGTATGCAGAATCTGACTTTTAATAATGAGGGAATAGTATAGTTGTGGACTTGTTTGAGTCAGTTTAAGGTAGGAGAACTGTAACACTTTTTCTCACTTCACTGACTTCCATCCATAATGTGATCATAAACTCACTGTCATTATTGTAGGCTGTCGATTTTTATGGAGGACAGGGGAAGTATTTTGTATAAAATCGGTGGTGGAAGTTCTCCTCTTCCACTGTGACTTTTTTTTTTTTGGTTGGAATCTCCCTTTTTGAGCATTTTTCTTTCCTGATTGCTGCTGTCATTTCAGTCATTTATTTACATTATTTTTCTCTTACATCTCTTCCCTTGAACAGAAAATTAGACTTTTCAAAATTTCTTGTGACTAGGTGAGATCCATTGGTATATTTTATTTCCCTTTCCCTTCCCTTCTCCAGAAAATTATTCTCTGTGCACCTTAATCTTTGCATCTCTTATGGTGAGAAGAAGAGTTAATAACTTACAAGTCAATGGGAAAAATAAAGTCTAAGTATGTTAACAAAACAAGAATGTGGTCCTTTATTTTCTATATCACCATTCATGAAATTGTAGAATAATTTAAGGGCATCACACCAGTGGCAGTTTTATAGATTGTGTAGTATTTTGCTTTGTCCATAGTGAATTCTGATCCTACTGAAACGTTTTTACTATTCAACTGTGCATGTATGCAGTGAGGGCAGAAGTGAAGAATTATGTTTTCTACTTCACAGTCCCTTTGAAATAATTTGCCACTTTGCATTAACAAGATGGGGGCAGCATGCAGAATTGCTTTCATTTTCTTTACACATTGGCCATACAGTTTAAAACAGTGTATATCTATAAATGGAGAAAAAATAACACTTTGATACGAGTATGGTAATCTTTGATCCATTTATATATGCACTGCATAAACAGCTTTTAAATATGCTATTATAATATGCAAGAGTCTATTTCTGTCTGTGATATTCCTGTGAGAATATCACAGATATTCCTGTGAGAGGGAAAGACGATCGGCTGCAAGGTGCAGTTGAGTGGGAGAAACAGTCTTGCAAATTACTGTGGGTAATGAGGAGGTGAGAACCATGTTCTTGTTGGTTAAGAATAACCTCCAAAAAGCACTCTTGAGTGTTTTGGCAGCAGTTGAAGCAATTGTCTCAGCTTTCCAGAGGTCTGGCAGGGCCAGCAGTAGAATTATGGATGTCTATGCCTATAGTCAGCTCCTCTCAGTCTGTTGCCCATGTTGTAATTCATAGGTTAGACCTGAGTCAGCATTCATTAGCACATTGTATGAAATTATGGAGTGTTAGTATCCAAGCTGGACTGGTCTTTTGCTCCATGAGACTACTTTCCTTCATGACAACTTTTGCTGAAATATAACTTGAATCCCAGTTGAAATTATCTTTCAATGTATGCACGTCTTGTTGAACTGCTGCATTCCTAGTGAGGTGAGGCACAGTTCACAAATGTCCATTACACACCCTGTTTTACACAGTGTTTTTAATATGGAAGTCTGGTTCTCCAAGCTTAGCTGCTATGACCACAACTCAAAAAGATTTTGGGTTTCTCCAAAAACTCACCTTGGGCCATAGCATGTTTTATGGACAACCACTTAGTCCAGATTTGTTCATGATATTCCAGGGAAAAGATGTCATCTAGTATGGAGTCTGTGTAATTTCCCATTTCATCATTCTTTCAACAGTTTTGGGGGTACATAAATAAATAATCAATCCATTTTCCTTGCAGCTATTGTCTATATACCTGTAAAATGCTGAATATACCTCATATGCAATAGAAACATTACTGAAGAATGTTCTGTTTCAGAGGGCACTCTGTCAGAATTTAGTCAGTTTATGCAGGGAGCAGATTTAAGTTATACTAATGTCAATGCAGAGGAGCTACAAACTTGTGTCAGCACTGGTACTGGTTTTAACCCTAAAAAGATACTAGTTACAAACCATGGTTTGAGATGATTGTAAGAATGGCATTTACAATATATAAGGTAAGAATATCCATACTGCAATATTGCTCAATCTTTGCTGTTTTTACGTCAATTCTGACTCATGAACCCATTCCAATGCTGCAGTCTTGCCATATTGCATCTTATTATATCAAGTGCCAAGAGCAATAACATAAAACCTTTGTTTTTCTTACATGCTCCATTTAATCTCTAAAAGCAGGACTCAGCTCAGTGGAGTGTGCACATATACCAGCATTATACCACTCCTATTCTAGAACCACAGCAGCCTTTGCTCATAAATTTCTAGACCACAGCAATGCACAAGTGAAGCATGTAGGTGAAAACTGTGAGAAGTTTAGTATCTAGTAAATCTAGCAGTCAGTTTCTGTAGCATTTGCAGTAAACCTCTTCTAGATGGCTGTATATTAAAGCCACATGCTCTAAAGAGATTTAGCCTTGTCTTGGCACCAGCTGAAAGAATAGGATATAATGTGTGCAGAACTTTATATTGCATGTCAGTAAGCTGATTCATTTCTTATTAGTTCTGGGTGAGTGTATGTGGGGGAGGAAGTAAAAGGGAGGGTGCACTTAGTTCTAAGAATATAAATTTTAAAAAAGTCAAACTGTAAACATGGTATTTGAGTATAAATATAGAGTGTCATATTTTCAATGACACTCTTACAGTAATTAGCACTTTTTGAAAGTGTATTATTTGCCTCCAGAAGGGGAAAATATGGCTTTACTGGAGCTGCATGTAAACAGCTTCAAGTGCAAGTTGACATGATTTTTCCAAGTAAAAAAATCTAGAATAGACTGAGACCCAACAGTACTTGACACAGAAAAACTACTGTTGATGCATACATAATACATTTCAAGAAAGCTAAGAAATCCAGTGAAAAGCTAGCTAAGACAGGACTATGGGTTGCCTAACATTAGAAAATTACAGTGCAGTGAGCTAGACTCTCCTGAAAATGGTCATTTCAGAGGAGCAGACACATAGAAGAGGTAATGGATGACTTCCCAATGTACATGCCTGCTTTGGATGTAGCTCAAGTAAAATGTACATCACTCCAAATGACCATCATATCTGTTTTCCATCCATTGCTAATATCTTCTGGTAAACAAAGTATATTTTTTTTGTTATAGAAGCTCACTTTTTCAACACTTTGTATACCAACCTTATAAAACTAATCTCTTTCAAACATCTTTCTTCCCATGTCCCAAATTTGCATTACCGGTGGAAGTTTAATATAATGATCTTCATGTGCTAGCAAGAAGGATCTTGCAAAATGGGAATACAGGATAACTGTCACTCACAACTGAGTAGAATTAAAGGCAATACTCATGCTTCACGGTACCTGGAGTAACATGTGGCTGTCAGGAAGAAGAACCTAATGTATTTGTTAAATTATTTATTTTTAAACTTAGCCCCAAGTCCCATGTGTAGTTTTAAATTATTGTACTTGTTTATTTGCTTTTACTTTTACAATGGTAAGCACAAGTTGCTATGGCATATAAGATTATGTGTGATTTTCATTTGTGGTCTCAAAGCAGTAGCCTGTCTTCAGTGTGCATTTGCATGTTGTTAAGATTTCTTCTGAGTGAGCTTAATAAGTCATCTACCAACTTTTCTTGACAAAGAAAATCCACTCTCAGCATCTCCAGTTTTACCCATTGTTGGTTGACATGGTAGGCATGAGGAAGGCTGGAAGAAATGGAAACTGTAAAAATACTGGAGTAATAAGAAAAAGCTTCATTTTTTTTTCAAATATCATCAAGTCTGAGGTAAAAATTAAAACCAGGCAGAGTAGAGTTGGTGCCTGTCATTTAGGTTTTTCAGTCTTATAGAGACAGTTTCTAGTTTCCCATCTGCATGTGCTCACTGTAATTGAAGCGCTGTTCAACATTTACATCCAATAATAAAATGTGATCCTAGCAACCTCATAAAGAAAAACTCCCTGCCCTTTCCTCAATCCTGTTTTATAAGTCAGGCATTCTTTAGATCACCAGAATGCTGTAAAGGAGAGAAGCTGTATGACTTGCCTTTCTAGAAAAAAAGAACAAACCAAAACCCTTAGATATTTGTATAACTGTGCCTCCTAAGATAAATTTCCAGGATGGGTTTTCTGTGAATTCATTATCTGCCTTGTAGCCTTACAAGTTAAAAAAATGAATTGACATTGATGAAGATCTTGCAAAGAATAAAGTAGTTGAGGTTTAAAAGAAAAAAATAGGTTAAGTTTTGTGATGGGTGACAATTGATCACTAAAACTATACAGGAAACAAAGATGAGAGGAGAGAAAAATTTACTCAATAATCCAGTTGAAAGTGTAAAACAAAGTAGGTGATGTTGGAGGCCTGTTTGTCTCAGGAAGCTTTCACTTACACTTTTCTGTTATAAAACTTTTTTCCACTTGAGGACTATATATTCGTGTTTATCAATGTTCCTAAAATGGCAGAGGAGTATATATTTTTTTCATTTACTCTATTAAAAAAAAATATTAGTATAAAAATGGGGTCATTATCAAGACAGCTAAAGAGAATAAAATTTTAGCATGTCATTCAGTAAAAAAAATATGCACGCTTACAGTAACTTCAGTATTTTATGTATTTCGTGCTGTGCCTATCCAGGCTCAACAGTTCATTGCCTCATTTGATTTTGACCACAAGGGTAAAAAATTCAGTGTTTATTGTCAAACCAGATACTGTGGTGTGAGAAAGATAGAAGGGGAGTTGCAGAAAAGAAGCTGAAAAGAGAGCAAAACCAGAAATCCGTTAAAAATAGTTGAGACGAAGTGTCTCTGTTCTTGAAGATGATGTACTGTACTTTCTGTTATACAATACAAAGGAAAGTGATTATAGCAAATTGGCTGTAAAAACACAGACCAGTAACATTTTGTTCTTGTTTTCTTGTGGGATAAAATGTATTGCGGGCTCTGGGGACTTGAAAGGAAGTACGTTCGGGGAGGTCTGCAGGAAGACGTGGTTGAGAGATGAGTTTCCAACTTGCTAAAGAAAATATAAAATGAGCAAACCTAAAAATAGAAATGTGAAGAAACGAGGAAGATGCACAACGGGAGAACCAAAGACGATGCACAACCAGTTAAGCTTCTTTCAGAATAAAAGAACAAGAAATAGTATCAGATTGGGATGATTATTCAAATACATGTCTTTGCTCACATTTTTATTCTTCACATTACTAAGTGTGTTTCTTCTTCTCTTTTTGTAGAAATTTTTAGGAATAAAGTGTATGTTCCATTTTTAGGGTCTCTATATCTGGCAATGCAAAAGAAACATGAAATGTCAATAGATTCCTTTGTTATACTGAAGTTGCTGAAAGAAATAAATTTTGAAAGTAACTGATGAGATAGAAAATTAGTTATCATCTCCCCTTTAACTGATGGGAAAAAAAAAAAGAAATGGGTATTGGCTCTCATTTTAGGGCAGAGAGCAACCTTAACTTAAAAATTATGTTAGAATTTTAAAGAATAATGCCGCTAAAGCTACCAAATGCACAACTTCACACAGAGTCACATACAGTCCCCTGTAATCCTGGCCTATCTGTATAAAGATACATGACATCAAGTCCTTCACAATCTGCATTAAAAAAAAAAAAATACTGTGAAACATTAGTTAAACTTTTTATTGTCTTTTGACTTAAAGCCTTTGGTTTTGCGGAAAAGGACATAGGGGTCCTGTGAGATACCAAACTGTACATGTGCCAGCAAAATGCCCTTGCTGTAAAGAAGACTAATGGTGTCTTAGGCTGTTTTACACTAAGTGTTGCCAGCAAGTCAAGGGAGGTGATTTTTCCCCTCTGGTCAGCCATGGTGAGGCCGCACCTGCAGTGTGTGTCCAGTTTTGGGTGCCCAGTACAAGTGACAGACATAATGGAGAAAGTCCAGTGAAGACTCACTGAGGTGATTAAGGTCTGGAGCAGGAGCACCTCTCCTATGAGGAAAGGCTGAGACAGGTGGCACTCTTCAGCCTGGGAAGTGAAGGCTCAGGGGGGATGTTAGTAATGTATATAAATACTTGAAAGGGAGGTGCAAAGAGGACAGACCCGGGCTCTTTCAGTGGTGCCCAGTGGCAGGACTAGAGCCAGTGGCAAAAACTGAAACACAGGCAGTTCCCTGGGAACATCAGAAAGCATTTTTTCACTGTGGGTGTGACTGAGCACTGGCACAGGCTGCACAGAAAGGTTGTGGAATCTCTATCCTTGGAGATAATTCAAAAGCCAGCTGAAAGTGATTCTGGCCAACTCGCTCTGGGTGGCTGGGCTGGAACAGGAGGGTGGGACTACATAACCTCCAGAGCTCCCTTTCAACCTCAATCATTTTGCAATTCTGTGATTCTTCAGTTAGTTGATAAGATGAAGGTAATTCTTAATGTTTTGGTTCAACCGCAAATATGTTTTCAAGGTGCTTGTTGAAATATTTTTTTTCCTCATTCTCTTCAAGGAATTCCTTCTTTGAGTCTCAGAATAACACCTTCTTCCTTTTAGCTGTCACAAGTCCCTGGTACTCTATATTGTATGGACAGCATTGCAACAAACTGCTACAAATTCAAAATCAATTTTTAAATTTAAAAAAAAAAGCTACAATAGCAAAATTGCAAAACTTCTTGGATTATAAATATGCCAAATATTTCATATTCACCAACGTTTCAAATCAATAATTTGTAGCTCAAATCAAGTTTATTCTCTGTAGCACAATTAATCAGTGATAAGTTTGCTCCATCATAACAGAAAAGTGAATACAGTGAAATACTGCACAAATTCAAAGCTACAGAAACACATGTATATTAAATATACATGACTGAAATACTATGCATGTTGTGCCAAAGTTGAAAGAACTTTTTTTCAATTAATTTTCTTGCCAGTTCTGCTGAAATACAGAATTTGCCTTTTAATCTGCAGAAAAATTCACGCTAAAGCCCACGTTTATCTTTCTTGAAAAAGTAAAAGCTGACTTTTCCAAGTATGAAATTGTTTGTCATTCAAATTAATAACTCAAAGCATATAGCTAAGGCTCTATTTAATTTGAGCTGACAAAGAGGAAACAGAAGTAAAATTATTGCAATATAGAAACAGCAGAAAGATACATATTGTATGAATACCTTCTTCAAATATCTGTCTATTTTAAAAGGAAATTTATCCAGTAAGGAACATGGGTTTCTTGTCTTAAAAGCTCCAAGTTATTGAACAAGGGGAAACTATCAACAATACAATTACTCTTACATAATAATAGTTAGATAATAGATAATAAAAAGTCTTCTCAAGGTTGGTGAAATTACGTTTATCATAATGAAATCACATTATTTTTATCAATTTATATTTCAAATATACAGGTTTTCTTTTTGCTTTTGAATGCCGTCAACCTTCTACAGTAAGCATCTGTGGTTTCTTTTGGGTGGCTAGTATAAAAAATAATTGTTAATATAAATTTAAAGGGTTGACACTTTAATAAATTATATGGAGTTAGGAAGAAGTGTCCATATTCCTATTGTTTCAAGCCTGTGAATCTGAACAGGTCCTTAATTGTTTGTGCTTAATTTGGACATTAAAAACCACCAACCAACCCAGACAATTTTTTCATGTTTTTTATAATGTTAGACACAAGTGGTGGAGGTCTAGTAATAAACAAATTGAATGAGCTTACCTCATATAACCATACAAATGCTGGATCCTCTAGTTTCACTGCCCTGTCAAAGCAGGACACTTCCAGACACTGTGCCACCTCCTTGTGATTTTGTCTATTTGAGTCTTGGAAAGATTAAAATTTCACAATGTCTGTTCCAGCTATACACTGTTGTACTAGTGAAGAAGCTCTTCCTAAAATGTGGTTTGACTATTGTGCTTTCTAATACTGCATGCTCTTGTTTATGTCTCTGCTGCTCGAGTAGGCTGTTGTGACTATCTCCTGAACTCTTGGTCAGAATAAATGAGCTCTTGATTTCTCCTCTTAGGTCTTCTTACTATCTTTCTAACCCTTCCCTGAACTCAGATCTTTTTTGGACAGCCTTCTTGAGCTTTGATGGCCCAGAACTCAACATTGTACGTATTGCTCAACTAAGTTGCATCTTGACTTTGAACACTTAGGCTGACTTGAAGGAGAATATTTTATGTAGATCCAGGTCATACAGTTTTAACCAAATGTGTAACAGATGTGAAAGTCTGAGGTGAAATGAACATTTTCCAAGTGCTTTGTACAGTGATATTTAAAAGAAGCCAGATACTTTTCCATGTGAATGATTTAGGTAGACAAATTCAAAACTTATGGGGCCTGTGATGTGCTGTCCTTAAGTACTGATAAGTGACTCAATTTGGAAGTGCATTTTCATACATATTTTAGCTAAAGTACCTCTGAATTTTCATACAGGATAATTAAACACTGCATGCCAGAATCATGAAAGAAAAGTGTTATTATTAGCCTTTTTAGAATTATTTCAAAGCATATTTCATCTTAACCGTGTACTTTAATAGTTTAGGTAAACATTAGGTTTCTTTTCATCCTTATTTTTAGCTAGTGTATTGCTTGTGTGACCGTGAGAGAGTGCTTGCTTTGATTTCTCACAAGGCTGATTTCAAGCCATGTTACTAGAATTCATTTCTCAGAGTTTGCCCATAGACTGCTGAGATAATATGGCTTTATGTGTATGCCATCAAAATTACATTAAAAAGTAAGATGGAGGAAGGAAGAGACCAGAACACACTTTTGTGATTTTTTTTCAACATCCATACATGAAATCTCTGGTGATCTACCAATATTCTTACTTCAACATTTTTCTACTGAACTGAAAGTGAGAATCCAACATATGCTAAAGAAGTTGAAGAAGTAGTGTTTTTATTGAACTTAACCAGTTAATTCAGAACACGAAGAAGTGGTGTAAGGACTTTGCATAGAGAACATGTTCACATTCCTACTTGCTTCAGCTACATTTTACTGATGCAAGCAATACCATGCATTGCTGATTAGGTTCTATATTTGATATCATGCCCACTTTTATTCACATTACCAAACCAGAATGTGTGTGCTGAGTCTTAAACAGTGAGTCATTGCTGCCTTGAACTTAGCTGCCTTGCAAGTCCTGAGATTGCCTTAAAGGCTACAGTAGATAGTCTAAATTGGGTCACACATAATCTCTCTTGATTTGAAGAACTTGGGTAGGGGTATTCAGTAAGTTTGATTGGCATCAATAACTTGACTAGCACAAAAGGACTTGGGGAATATATTATCATGTTTGGGAAACTTTGCTATCTAAAGAAAAGTTGAGGGGAATTTGCAATAGATTTTTTCATCAAAACAAGTAGTACATAATTTTGCCCCAAAATAATTGTTATATCTTGAATACTGAGCCTAGGAAGGCCTGGGGCAAAGGAAAAAGTCTATTTTCAGGAAAATTCATCCAACAGTATGATTTTGCTGTTGGTACTAGTGGTATCAACTATTTTTAATGGGTGATGTTACTTTGCTATCTGAAAAAATACTTCTGGAGTGATATTCAGTTCTTAGGCCAAAGTCTCTCATTCACTCTCCCTACAAGATACAGATGGAGAGAGAAACATTGTATTTTATGCAAGAAAGCATCAAGAAGAAATCATTTCCGTGACCATCTGCTATATGCATTACAAATGGTAAATATGAATAAAATATATAAATTCAGAGAATATGACAAAAGTCTATCTCAAGTGGTAGGCTGTAAATCAATCATTTTGGTTTTGTATCTTCTAGAAGAATATGGTAAGGAGCCGTGTTGTGGTTTCACCCCAGCCAGCAGCCAAGCTCCATGCAGCTGCTCCCTTACTCCTCCACCAGCAGGATCAGGAAGAGAATCAGAAGAGTAAATGCTAGAAGACTCATGGGTTGAGATAAAAACTGTTTAATAGGGCAAGCAAAAGCCATTCACACAAAGCAAAGCAAAAGAAGGATTTAATTCTCTGCTTTCCATGGGCAGGCAGGGGTTCAGCCACCTCCAGGAGAGCAGGGCCCCATCAGGTGCAACAGTGACTTGGGAAGACTAACACCACCATTCCAATAATTCTCCCCTTCCTCCTTCTTTCCCACACTTTATATACTGAGCATGATGCCATATGGTCAGGAGCACTCCTTTGGTCAGTTGGTGTCACCTGTCCTGGCTGTGTCTCCTCCCAACCTCTGATGTACCCCCAACTTCCTCACCAGCATGGCAGTGCAAAAAGCAGAAAAGGCCTTGGCTCTGTGTAAACCTTGCTCAGAAGTGACAAAAACATCTCTCTATTGTCAACTCTGTGTTCAGCACAAAACCAAACCATAGTCCCATACTAGACGCTGTGAAGAAAATTACCCCAGCTGAAACCAGCACAAGCCTTTACCACACATCCTTGGTGCTGCTTGAAAGTTCTTTAAAGGGTAGTTACTAGTCATCAGCTTCATCTTTAAATCCATTTTCAGCATCTGCCTTGGAGATGCTCTTTGCCCTTCTGTGTTCTCTGAAGTAGCCAGGCAGAGCGCATGATCCTGCTCCTTACTGGTGAAGACTTCTCCTGGCTTCAGAAGTAAGTTCTGTCTGTATTCAGCAAGCAGCATCTAATATAAAAATTTGTACCTACTAAATAGAAAAAAGATTAAAAAGTGAAACTGTGGGATTTGATTGTCTAAAAAATTTGTTATTTGTTTTAATTTACAGGACTCTTCATGTGCCGATTCTGTATCTGTCAGCAAACATTCTCCTGTAAGCCACTGTCGCTTGCTGTCACTAGAGAGTCGCTGGACATAAGGCTGCTTGAGCAGTTTGAAAGAAAAAACATGAGGCGACAACTGTTCTTTGTAAAGCTCAGTAAAACAGAGAAAGCCTTGAAGCAGAAACCTCTGTTTCTCAAGTTATTTTCCTCCGTCAGCATCTGCACAGTTTATCTCAAGCAGAGGTTTGTGTTACTTCCAATTTTCTGAGACAAGCAGGTGTTATACATAGATGCTTAGAGGATGTACACAAAGGAGAACATACCCTGCCTGCCATAATGGACTTGAACTGATGAGAAAAGGACATCAAAATTCAACTTGCAGAGAAGAAGAAAAGCCAGTTCCAAACCCTGGAGCAATTACGTGACTTTCTTCCAATTTATACTCACATCTTCTTATCAAAATTTATCTCTGCAAGGGATTACTGAAAGAATATCTATGAGAATGAAGCTTTCAGAGGAATATCTCAGGTCAGTGAAGAAACAGTCAAACACAATGAATTATCATTCAAGTTAACTTCATGTTTTTACCTATGAATTTTGGGGGTCAGGGGTTTTAGCTAGTTTGGAAAAAAATTGAAAAAAAACCCAATTTTTTTTATCAGCATACATTGCATATTCCAAGGGGAATGGTATTTGTTTGCCAATCTTATGAGGACTGCTGCAAGTATGTCTCATAGTTGACTCCTTTAAAAAAAAAGGAAATAGCATGGAATTCATGATCAGGATTGATGTAATTTTGCACATTTTATTCTGATAGTCCTTTTGTAATGTTATTTCAAAAAGCATAATAAAAGTTTTCTTTTTATTTAATTATGACTTCTACGAGTCCCTTTCTTTCAGTAACTCAAAATTTTCCCTTAGCTGCTCTTTTTCATATTCTTCTTTCAAACTCTCCTAAGGTATCCCAACAGCAAAATACCTCTATTTAAAGCACAATGAATATCAAATAGCAGATAGAAATTAGCAAGCACAGGCTAAACCCTAATGAAACTATTGGGAAGGCATATATATCATAGAGTTAATTAATTGTATAATAAATATGTGTGTTTATATACATGTGTGTGTGCAGTGAGAGAGAGAGAGAAATTTTGCATGTTGATCTGTTGGAAGGCAGAGATAGGAAAGAAGGAAGATTCAGGAGAATCTCTCAGTATCATATGTAAATTCTTTTATCTTCAAACCTCCACCCTAGTGATAAGGCCTCTTAGGGAAAAAAAAATGTACAAGGCAGAAATTTGCTTCAAAGCTTCTTACCAGAGTCTGAACAGCCATAATGGTGCTAGTAGACAAAGTCAATCTCATTTACCTCGTGTGACAGGATGGTTACATAGAGAAAACAGATAACATTTTCCTGTGTTGAGGTGGGGTTTTCATTTTTGTTTGTTCTGTCTGTACCAGTGTTAGAGAACCTAAGATATGTACTTTACATGATAATAAAAAAAAAAGGTACAAAATATAGCCTTACTCCTTTTACAACTAACAAAACTCCTATTTTGCTTTCCTTCTCATGTAAATGTGATATAAAGTATCAGTGGTGAGAAGAAGCTCTTACTACACTAGTATCCATAAAATTCAAGATGCTTAATTGAATGCTGTCCCTCTAATAAAAACCACAAAAGAAATTGCTGTGAACTTCTGCTTTTTCTACAAAGCCCCTTTTTTAATCTGTTGTCTTTGTCTGAAATTTGAAAGTTAAAAGTCAGTAGGGTACAGATGTATTCTAAGGGAATATAAATCCAGGAAAATATTGTCTTTGCAAACAAACCATTATGCTACCAAAAAAAAAAAAAAAGTAGGACATGGAAATCCTTATGAGTTTATGTTTATTATTTTATTTGGGGAATAGTAAACACTTTATGCTGAAAGCTCAGGATAAAAACCAAACTAATCTTTTAGATGTAAAAATGTTAAGAGAATATTTAAAGTACTTAGAAGGAGGTGAATTTCCTCTTAATGGAGTTTACTTTAGAGATAAATGCTGACTTTCTAAGAGTCACACTTAAAATTACTGCAGCTGGGAAGACTGCAAATATACTTCAAAATTCATGGATCGATAAAGGAATTCCCAACCTGACAAGCTGCAGTTCTGCAAGGAGGCAGAGCATCACTTTTGCGCTGCTGAGGCTCGAAGCATGAAGGACCAACGGTGTAAAACAGTAGTTTGTTTTTCCACTGATAAGAAATGCAAAAAGTCAATAGACAGGATAGCACAGCATACCACACTGGTACTGTGGAAGAAATAAAGCAGAGATGAAAAAAGGTGGGAAGTGTGTAACAGAACAACCAGAGCAGAGATGCGAGTTTTGAGACTTATGAACAACTAATCAATAGCAACAGATGGACTCAGATGTGTCAGAAACATAAAAAGTCGGGGAAGTCTAGGGTTGATGTTCTTTCATATCTGTTGCTGAACCATATATTTTATCTCTATTTACTCAATCAATGTAATGAATGTTTAGAATTAAATAAAAAACACTAAATCTCTGGACTTAGCTTATGTTTAATTGATAGCTAAAAGTTTGGGTGACATTTTTAACTCAGTTGTTCTTTTTCTGTCCCTTCCATGTGTAGGACCTGATTGCAGTCTCAAAAGGCTAGAAAATTTGATATGAATTAATTTAAAAGGAGACTAAGCCTGCTAATGTCCTAGAAAAGTATGTCCACATTTCTTTTTGTGGGTCTTGTCAGCCCAGCTTAAAGCCAGTACTTCCTTTGCTTCAACTGTGTGGTGTTTTACTCTTCCTGATGTATTTGGGAATTACAGTGCGCACTTAGCCAAAGAAAGAGAGCTTTCATCAGAATAAACCTTTGCTTCATGTTTTATTTGTCATCCTAAACTGATTACTGCATTATTTAGTGGAATGAAAGCACTGACATAACATATGTGCAAAGATCTTATTTCCTCAGTTTTGAGGAAAAGGTTGGAGGGTTTTTTTGGTTTTGGTTTTGGTTTTTGTGCTTTCTTTTCGGGGGGGGGGTGTTTGTTTTTTTTTTGTTTGGTCTTTTTTTTTTTTGGTATGTTTGTTGTTTGTTTAGCAGCAGAAATCTCATTCTTAGCTGCAAGTTCAAATCAAGTGTACCTTGACTTGTATAAGGCAATTGACATGGCCCAGCACAACATCCTTGTCACTGCACTGGGGAGACATTGATGAATGGACTATTTGATGGATAAGGTATTGTCTGGATGGCTGCATCCAACAAATTGACAATGGCTCAGTGTCCATATGGATAACGGTAACAAGCAGTGTCCCTTAAGGGTTTGTGTTGGAGCCAGAACTGTTCAATATCTTTATTGATGACACAGAGAGTGGGATGGCGTGCACCCTCAGCAAGTTTGTGGATAATACCAAGCTGAGTGGTGCAGTCAACACACCGAAGAGAAGGGATGCATCCAGGGGGACCCTGATGGGGTTGAGGTGTGGGCCCATGTGATGCTCATGAAGTTCAACAAGACCAAGTGCAAGGTCTTGCACCTGTGTTGGGGTAATCCCCGGTATCAATACAGAGTGCATGAATAAATCGATCGAGGGCAGCCCTGCAGAAGACTTGGTGCATGGGGAGTATGAGCTGGCAAAGTGCACTTGACAGAAATGTGCAATGGACAGAAAGTCCATTGTATCCTGGGCTGCATCAAAAGAGGTGTGACCAGCAGGTCAAGGGAGAGGATTCTGCTTCTCTCTCTGTTGTGAGACCCCATTTGGAGTACTGCATCCAACACTCATTTGAAATCAATGGATCTACAGAAAAACTGGGAGCTGGTGCTGCAGATCTGTTGCATGTATTCCATGGAAAGGGTAAAAAAAGATCCAAAATTTTACACAGTGGAATGAACAGTGGTGTGATAGAGAGTTAGAGTTCTTCAGCCTGTTTTAAAGTAGCAGGTCAGTTCAATAAACCTTACTGTACTTCCTTGTGAATTTTTTTGTATTTCAGTATGGTTTCACTTTTGTTTGCACAACAACAGTACTACTGCTGTGGAAGTTAATCTCAGGACATAGTGTGCTACACTAGAAAGAAGAAGAGTATTGCAAGGAAACATTGCAGTGAGTGTTATATTCACAGAACTTGTGACTGTTTTGTTTGTTTATTTGGGAAAATAGCTACACCTGACCTAACACATGCATGAAATCTCTATCTTTTCAACACCCCATATATTTTATATGGTTTCTGTATATGTCAAGAATGTTGAATTAATGAAAATATTCTATAAATAGAGTTATTAGTTGATAATAATAGTAAATATAAACATGGAAAAATTCTAAAGTGAAACAGGATGCTAGAGAGGAAACGTTTGAACCACAGGAAAGCAGACAGTCACTGTACCTCTTTTTCTCTCTACTACTTGGATATTACTGTTTTATTATCTTCTTCCCCCTTCCCAATATGGCTATGCACAGACTTAGTGTTTGCTTTTAAAAGTAATAAAAAATCATATTAACCATCACACAGCTTTGTTTTGATTTTTTATCTCTTTTTTTTTAATAGAAATTTTAAGTTAAAATTTTCCCGACAAATCAAAGCTGAGACATTTACAGGGAATTTTTTTAGCTTTTTCTAATGGAGAAATTGAAGAAGTCCAATTTTAGCAATCACACAATTTAAATATAACTTAGACAAGAAGAAAATGTGACAATAATTAAAAGTATAAGTTTAAATGCTTAGATAAAATCTACTAGAAAGAACTAATTGGTTGCAATTTCACTGCAGAAAATCACTTTATGCATGTAATGTATGAATGGAAAATGAATTTACTAATTGTACAACTTCAATTAACTTTCCTGTAAACATCTTTTTATATATACATCAGCAGTCTAATAGTAGTTGAAGATGGGATTTTTTTTTTTTTTTAACAGCTCTTTAATATTTTCTTGCTGGCTTCTGAGGAGTTAGACAAAAACATAAGTCAGGAATTGGGAAAAAGACTTGAGCTGGCAAGTGTGTATGTTTGCCTTTAATTCTCTGCATGTGGGGAGCTCTGTTATGCTGCAAATCCTGTTTAAGTGTAGAAAGCTAATCACAGTCCTGTATGTGTGAAGGAATTAGACCCTGTTTTCCCACTGAGGTTAAATTCTACATTTTTCTCTGCTAGCTCAGGTTTTATGAGCTTTGAAATATTTTAGATTAAGCTTTGCCTCAGGCATGTGGTAAGCAAGGTGATTTACCTCCCTTTATTTGTCATTGAAGCAGTGGAGAGAAGTAATGTATGATCTTGAAGTTATCTTGCTGCTTAATAGCTTGGCAAGGTTATGCAATATGTAAATTACCCAAAAGTAAACAAGTTTTTCCAAGCAGCTGCAATATATATATGTATATATTTCTTTACTTTTTGCTTATTTACTTTCCATTCGGGAATTCAAACCTCTAAAAGGTCTTTATCCCAAGGTCTACAATGATGCAAGTAAAATTATTTCCCTAGGTTAGCTGCAGCATCTCTGTTCAGAGGACCAGTCTCGGCTCTTCTCAGAACTTCCTTGGTCTTGAGAAGCCTCTTGAGTACCTTCTTTTCTGACTCTTTCATCCAGGATTTGGCTTTTAAAACAGAAATGAAATAACTTGTATCCAGTGATCATTTCTCAATCTCTTAATGATTTGCCTTAGAGATAAATTCTGCCTATTAGAAAATAAACTTCTGTGTCCTGACACCTGATAAAAAGAGATTTGATTTTCCATTGCTTCTGTGCAGTCAGAGTTTCAATGTGGTAACAAGACAGGGTGTCTGATGGTTTTGGTGTGTTTTTTTTTTTTTAGGTGAATTTCATGATAATGTAGTTTCACTTTGAGACATTAGGAGGGTTTCAGAGTCCTCCAATATTTTCCAAATAAGTAAAGAAACTTAGATTTAGGGCACCTTCACCCTGTAAGAACAAGTGTAGAAAGACTTGCTGTAAAAATACACGTTTGATGGGAGCTGTTGTATTACTTCCATGACTTTCCCACACAACAGCCTCTGCTCTTATTTCCTTCTGACATCTCAGACAAAGCATACTTAAAGTGGCAGCAAAATGATTCCCTAGTAATTTAAAAATAGACTCTATTCATATTGGACAATCTTCCTTAGACTTATTCTATCATGAAATGCTTTATTTCTTTTTGTTGAAAAAGCTGTGCCTCGGGCTTGTTTAAGGGAAATGCTCTCATGAAGGCAAGGCATGTGGCACAGGACATGTAGAAGACTCTAGAAACCCCTGTATGAGCAAACATTTTCAGGGAGAGAGTGTCATACCTCTGTGCTACTCTGTAGCAATTTGTCGGGAAATGTTTCAGTAAATAAAGACATTCTCTCAGTGGTCATTGAAATCCTATAACCTAGAACTGATGAAATGCTCCATTCATTTCTGCAGTGTCAAAATGAACAGGAATGAAGTAAGGTTAAAAACCTATGGAAAAGTGACAGTTTGACAAAAATATGAATAGTATTTTTTTTCAGCAATGGGCTGGCACAGTGCTGGGTGGATGGATGGCAAAGAAAAACCTTTTTTTACATGGTGTTGGTTTGATGCAAAGAGAGCAAAAGGTCTTCAGGAGGAACAGTGCAATTTCTTAATATTGTAAATAATGTGGGACAAAACTGAACTGGAAAGTGAATAGGTTGTCTTCCAGCCATCCTACAGGTACTAACAATTATTTTGTTTCTAACCCCAGATTTCCCATAAATCTTCCCACTCTCTTATTCATATAAGCATCAAATCAATTACTCACATTACATAAAATTAGCCTCAGCATGGAATCAACCTTGTTAATTTTAGCTTCTTATGATTTTGACTCTTAAATAATATTAAGTGATCAGATTATAATGTACTGAATATTTCATATGTCAATGTATCCTCTGAGTCTGTCCTGGTGATATTTTAATTAAGAAATTATCATAATTCGTTAGTAGAATAGCCAAGATGTTGCTAACAGTCCTTTAGAACCTTTAAAAGTCCCTGTCAGTTTGTGGGAGCACAGATATCGGATGAGCTTTCTTTTGCAGGAAGCCGGAAGGTTAACTACTAAATCTGATCAAAACACTTTTTCTGGAAAATTTTATGAAATACCATATCTTTTTAGGCTGAGAGGTAAGTCAGGATGTCCCTCATGCACCCTTGCTCCAAGAAGATCCAGCTGTGAGGTCAGACCAGGGACTTTGCTTGGGACTTTGCCCAGATGGGCCTTGGAACCCTTCAAGGACTGGAGCCTGCCACGCCTGGGGAACCTGTCTCTGCCTGCTCCCTTCCCTGCCTGCCCTCATGGGGAAAGGTTTCAGAACCCAGCCTGAACCCCTCTCACTTCAGTTCATGCCTGGTGTACCCTGCCCTGCCACACACAGCTCTGAAAAGCGCATCTGCCTCTCTACATCCCCTCCCAGTAGGTACTGGGGTGGCTGTGATGTCCCCCTGAAGTTGTCTTTGCTCCAGGCTGGACAAGCCCCACTGCCTCAGGCTCTAGGACAGTGCTCACAGGACACCCTCAATCCCTGAGGGTTGTGGGGATGAACTCACTTCAGGTTCTTGGTGTCTTTCCTGTGCTGGAGGGCATTAAACTAGCCAGGGCATCCAGATGTGGTCTGACACAGTGCTGGGCAGAGGTGATAAGCCCTGCCCTGAGCTCTTGGCAGCACTCCTGCTGACACAGCCCTGGATGACATTGGACATCTTTGATGCCAGGGTTCACTGCTGGCTCCTGCCCAGCTCCCAGGGCCCCAGTGTCAAAAGCATGGCTGAAGCACATGAAAGACATTCCTGGTGTTCTCTTTGTCCACAGTTGTAGTCATTTTAGCACATAAGGCCATCAGGTAAGATTTGCGTGATTTATGCCTGGCAAATCCATCCAGACCATTCCCAATCATCTTGTCCTTCTTGTGTCAAATGAGTAGCTCTGCCAAACCAGAAGAAGGTAGGAGAACAAAGAAAGCAAATTTTGGCTTTCATTACTTGGTTAAATTCTGATTTAGAAAAGTGAGATGTAGCTGAAAGCTTTGTTGTATTGATGTGAAAGGAAAAATTTCTGCTGCGGATCAGGCATCCCAAGGACTCAAACTGGCAACTTTTTACAAAGTCACCCCAAATGCTGAGGAGGACGTTTTTTTCTGACAGTGCTCTTTTTTCTGGAAAACAGTACCCTGCCAAATGCTGTTTTAACTAAAATGCTCAAAATGCCTCTGTTCCACTAAGAAGCAAAGATGATTCTGAAAACTCAGAAGTTTTCAGAAAAAACAATTTCTGTTCCTAGTTCAGTTCCTGTGAATGCTGAATGGATTTGGTATCATGGCACCTAGCAGAGGAAACTGACACAAGGCAGCAGTCACATAAAGTAACGTTGACTTGAAAGGAGCCTGGAGCAGCATTGATTATTAGAAATAGATGTTCTTCTATACACGTGCTTCAAATAGGTTCCT
>NW_008236973.1:2746661-2758911 GCF_000691975.1 Corvus brachyrhynchos | reverse complement strand
CTGAAGAGATCACAAATGCTTTAATATCTGCTTTAGTTGGTGGGACAGCACACTTCATGCTGGTTTATATAGTCCTTCTTTTTGTTTAAGCTTCAAGTTTCCCCAAAGAACTGAGGACCAGAAAGGCATTTGGCCAATGTATACTGAGTCTGTGGTAATGGGAAGGAAGAGAAAGAAATATGAAAAAAAAAAGTCTTGTCAAATATATATTTTCAAGAGAGTGGTCATTAAAGAGTGATTTCAATTTAAAAACCCAAACACTTTTCACCAAAACCCCCAATCTAGACCACTGCATAATAGATCTAAAGAAATTATGAAGTGGCTTTGGCTGAGTTAAATAGCAAGATGTAAAAAAGAATAACTGTATAGTGGTAGTTGGTTTGGGAAAAAAGGCAGTGCTTGTCAACACTAATTATAACCATGAAAAGAATGCAAGTTTTATTGGCATTTGTGTGGATCAGTGAAGCTCTTTGAAGACCTGCTGCATATTTCCCGGAAAAGGGTTAATGCTTGTTATTTGACATTTTTTAAAATGAAAAATACTAAGGAAATTATTTCAGGGATTTCATATGAAAAAGTGATATGCACACCTGTGTAGATGCACACAAAAGCTTTGGGTGTTTTAGTCACTGCTTGGACTGCATCCTTTAGAAAATCTTGCAAACTGACAATAAAATTTTGGATAATGGATGTTCCCTAAATACTTTACCTTGATGGGATATGATGATATTTAAAAATGCCATTTAAAAGCAATTTTTGGGATGCCCATCCATGAAGGATTTAAACACTGTGTGAAAATCTCACATTTGAAAAGAGCAAATGAAATTACCTGAACTTCAGAGTCTTATTACTTTTTGATATGTAAAATAGTTTTGCAAATTTATTTTGGCTGATTTTCTCTTTCATTTGTCCTATTCTTGCAAGCACAATTTTATTATTATACGTTTAATACTGTGAAACATTTTATGCAATGTTACAAGATTTTAACATTTCAGTCTTTCCAAACACAAAATAAGTTAGATAAAGGGCCATTCTGCCTAGAGTGAAATTGCTTAACAAATCTTTAGTGGCCTAAGTTTCAAAATTATGTGCTACAGATCAGTTACTCTGTCCACTTGATATGATGTTAGTGGAAAAGGGCAAAATCATTCAGATCAGCTTGTCTGCCCTGCCCTACACACATGCATGCCTTAGTGAGAGCAGTAGGAGATGCACTGTTAAATACATTAGAGTACAGATTGCCAGCAAATTGAGCTATAGAAGTGCAAATGAAGTGATTTAAAACACCAAATGATGTATTAAGAAATTGACCTGTACATGAAGCCTGGTCTTTTATCTTTTCTGCTCTTTTTTGAAATGAGACCTTGTGTTGGATAAAAGCAATAGGGTGCTATTAGACTCTTAATAGGCTTCCATCAATATGATTTGAGAAAAGCCAGTCTGTGCTAGCAAAGCAGATGATACAGGTAATTTCCCCTGTTTCCTTAAAAACAGAAATCCAAAGGAAAAAACAAACAAAAAAAACCCCTAACCCTCTTTTGCATATTTTTGGAACACAAGTTTTTCCTTTAGAACAATTTTTGAAGTGTGTAAGGAATCTGTATGGACTGTCTGGCAAGTTGTAGTCTCTTGTGTTTGTAATCCAGCTTTTCCCACAAAGGAGTATGCTAACAGTGTGACTACCTCCAGCTATACAGGTGTTCTGTAACAGATTTTTATCTATAAAGAAATGCACCTTATGTTCATCTGCCTCACAAGGTGGGAGACTCCACAGTGCTTCATGATATGGGCTAGACCTGAGAATTTAACATTGCTATACAGGAAGAATAAGTAAGCCATGCTTACTTTATATATGTGCACAGCCAATTTCCTCTTCTTTCCCTGTTCTTTCATACCCCTGATTGGAAAATCAGGTCAATGTAGATTCATGAAGTCATACAGAAGGCCATGAAGACAATATCTTTCTGTTGCTCTGCTTGTTATACCTGAGTATATTGGAAGTGTAATTCTCATGAAGAAAGAGCAAAAGCATCTTGATTACTTTCATCAGTCCTCAGAACACACTGTTACATCAGTTTTATTTTTAACATATGTTCATGCATGTGTATGATTTACTACATTGTAAATAAGCAATTAAAAATATTTGATCTTACTTGCTGCTAGGAAATTATGTTTATTGGTGGGAGGGAGAAAAAGGTAAATGTGAAGGTGTTTTGGCTTGTCCTGCAGAACCAATGAAAACATTAGGAAGAGTCAGGAACAGCAACTGGCAGGAAACAACATACTTAGAATCATAGATTCAAAGAACCTTTAAGGTTGGAAAAGAACTCCAGAATCATTGAGTTCAAGCTTTGACCAAATACCACTAGGCCAATTAAACCTAAGTGAACATTTCCAGGAATGGTGACTCCATCACCTCTCTGAGCGGCCTAGTCCAAAGTTTAACAACCCTTTCAGTGAAGAAATTCTTCCTGATGTTTAACCTGAACCTCCCCTGGCACAGCCTGAGGCTATGTCCCCTTGTTCTGTCCCTGGTTTCCTGGGAGAAGAGGCTGACCCCTAAAGCATTGCCTGTAACTGACAAGGAATTAAACAGGTCCTGCAGCTCAGCCAGGACCAATGCTTGGCCCTGCTTTTCCTTGCATGTGTAAACATGCACCCAGATCCTCCTGTTCCATGGGATGCTTGAGATGTGGTAGGTGAACACCACTAAATAACTAAAAGTTACCATGAAACTCTACACACTCTCTAGAAACATGAATATATACCTCATATTCCTTTCTCCCCTTATGCTCTGAACAAGTTTTTTATTTTACTCTGGAGATTCACGATTTTAACCTCTCACATAAAGTTTTTAAGAAATAAGTTTGCTTTATACACTAAATTGCTTCCCACTTCTTGTAACAAAAATTGCAGTTTCTACCAGCTAACCAAGTTTGACTTGACTCAGGCTAAACTCTGAAAAAAGGAAATAATAGTAAATAACTAGTAAATTAGTAAGTCATCACACAAAGTCTTGACCTTCCTTATAAGATTTTCTAATAAGTGTCATAGTAAGTATAATAATAATAAAAAGGAGCCTGAATATTTGCTTTCATTTTAATCAGACAGCAGCTGAGAAATTATTGTAATGGAATCAAGATGGTTTCATCCTTGATCTCTCAAGGTCCTCATTTCCCTTCATATCTTCTCAAACTCACTCCTTAAATCCCATATGCCAGAGGAAATATTCATATATTCACTATGTAATTAGAAAATTTCAGACCTCATTTGGTTGTATAAAGCATAGTAATTAGCTCAGTAAAGGATATTTCTTTTCTGCTGTTTTGGTTGTTTTCTTTATATGCTGCCCAAGTTTTACTGAAAAGCCCCAATATGCTTTGAAAAATTATAGACCCTTTGATTTCAGAAACTGTTTAGAAACGGGAAAAAAGACATGTGCATACATGTGTACAAAAAGAACTATTAGGAATCTTTGAAGGATTGCTTGAAGATTTTATTAGTATGTTTGAGCTTATTCTGTCTTGTCCTATTCTTGTTATTTTCTTTATAGATCACGTATCTTTTTGATGGCAATGTAATTTAAAAATGCTGAAAGGTGAAATATGCGAGTGTTCACCTCTGTATGCTTATCAACTGACTAAATCTAAAAAACATTTTGTGAATGATTTTATAGTTATTTCTTTAGAAGCCCTTTGATAGAAGGTCAAATGCACAAGTTGTGAGAAGTTTCCATAGCCAATCTTCATCTTATTGCAGATGAGTGAGTTCAGTGCCATTCAATAATGATTCTTCCACAAAAAAAGAGAGCACCAAGCAAACCAATACAGATTACCTTAATAAAAGTGTGTGCACCTTAGCAGTAGTACTTTTTTTATATATGTGCAAATACACTTCTTAGTTGTATTTTCATTTATAGTGTAGATTAAAAAAAAAAGGCATTTTTTAATTGAGGGAACACACCTGTTTTTGACTTACATTGCTGGTAAGCCTACAAGCTGAATCACTAGAAATCTAAAAATTGTTGGCTTGAAAAGAAACTGGAATAAGTAACTCCTAATGTATGTCTGATGTGTGACTCATAATCCAGTGTTTTCAGTATCTGTCTTAACCAGCTCCTTCGTTTCTAGATAAATGATTCTATTAGTGTCAAATAGTAAAACAGAGTATTTAATATTTAAATATTGAAACCACATTTTCTATGGCTAACTGAGCATTATGTCCACAAGGGAGTAAAAAATCCAGCAGGTGTTTCTATAACTGACAAATACACTTACAATACTACCTGTTAAGAGCTAAGGGAGGGAAGTTAAACAGATGGTATTTATGTGGGACATATATAGTGACAATTGTAGCTGAAAGTTAGCTCACATCTGACTCTACATTTCCTTTATTTCTCAGTTGAAGATGGCTAAGTTTCCTGCACAGAGAGATAAATTATGTATTAAAACTTGCAATCAGTGGTTTAAAATTATTAAGAAAAAAAGAGAGAGAAAAAAAAGGAGAAGATTTAATGTATATAATGAAGAAAGGTGTATTTAAATTCAACAACTCTTACCAGTGATCCAGGCAAAGTTGAACTCTCTTGAAGTATAAAATGCAGCTCACTGTTGTTGGTATGGCTTGGGGGACCTAGATTTTAGTGAAACGGGTGATGTGTTTTTCTTTGGAAAATATACTGAAGCTGTGATGAGGCAAAAGTTGGTCAAAAAGTTGGAAAATACCCCAAACATAGAGCTTAAACTATATTTTTTCATTCTTCCCACCAGTTCAATTCCTCACATAGACTACTTTGGTGTCTATTTAAAACGTGAGCAGTATTCTTTTTAAAAGGTTTTGTACCTCTTTCTAAGTGTCAGCCCAATGACTATTCTATAGATGGTAAATTCTTTACGGTCAGAAGTCTTTTTCCTTTAGTCTGGTAAGTACAGTCTCAGACTTAATACATCTGTATTGCTGCTTTTGCTACCAGCTGTAGTATTGCTGTTTTATAATTTAGAGGCACTCCATCACGAGCTTTCAATTTTCCTTATTTTGGTGATGTTTAAGGTGTCTGGTTATTTTTGATTCAGAATAACGTGGTTGCGTTTCCATCTGTTGTTTGAGAACTTACTTCCTCATCCAGCCTAAAAGACCCTTAGATGTCTAGGTGGTAACATGAGAATAAATGTCTACTGATTATATGTCAGCTTCTGTCCCATGCAAAAGCCTCTGAAATGGGAAACCTGGGCAGGTTGTCTTGATCAATGCCTTTAGTTTTGTAGGCAAAATGTTTCAATTCTGTGCTATGTACCAGATGTGCATAAAATTGTGACTGAATCATTTTTAAAATTCCTCTAAACTCCTCTTTGTTTGCTACCATTCTTAAAGGCAGAGTGACATCTCTTCTTTCTTAGCATGTACTTAATTGAATATAAATAAACCATGAATGGCCTCACTCCATATCTGTAAATGCATACTGAAAACCAAACGCAAGAAATCATTTTGTTAATTCAGGAAACATAAATGCTGTAGAATTAATTTTAGGAGCTAAGTGTTCATTTCCAATAACCTCTGTTTCATAATTCTATAATAATTATCTAAATAATGTCCCTGGTTATTTGGTGATTAACACATTTTAATGATAAAAAGATTCACTCATTAACAAGAAATGTGTGTTTTTCCTTATGGCATGGTTCTTCTCCCTTCCTTGGTGAGAATGGATAAAAAGAATAAGAAAATTTAGACAAGTACAAGCTCTGTGCTTTAGAGACAAGTTATATATCTAGCTGCACTCTTCAGCACAACAGACAAATGCTCATGGTCTCCCATTAACTGCTTCTCTTCCTTCACATCTTTTTTACAACTGAAGGAAAAAACCTCTGCCCTAGTTCTGTCTCATGCAAAAATACTATTTGGCCTTAGCTGTGCTCCCAGTCTACATCTCTGTATTTGGAACGAATGTAGAACCTTTCTATCTCAATGGGTTTTGGGGAAGTTTCACATCAAATAGAGGATGGAGTATGGAATCTGTGCTACTTACTCCATCTCAGGTCACTGTGACAGAGAGAGCTTGAACAGCAGATTACAGCTTAATGAATCAGCTGAATGAATTTTGATCCCAAACTTCCTTGGTTTAGTTCTGGAAAGAGAAGGTTCAAGTGAGTATGAATGAGTGTCCTTGTTAGTTTTTAATGAATCAGCTCATAGGTACCATTTGTATGATTTTTGATCCCAAACTTCCTTGGTTTAGTTCTGGAAAGAGAAGGTTCAAGTGAATATGAATGAGTGCCCTTGTTAGTTTAAATTTTAAAAGCTGGGTTTTAAAACTGGCAAAGTTTTACAGTGTCTCCCCTGCTTCTTATTTTTGCAATACCCGATCACCATAATTTTCTAGTTCCAGGAACAGGGTCCAGCAAGCGCCTGCTGAAGAGCAATCTTCTGATTCAGGTGCTAAAACCAGACACAATTGGACCTTTTGTCCTGCAGCTCGAGCATGATAATACAGTAGAGAAGGCTTTTAACCTTAAAGAGTTAAACATGAATTTATTTGTATTCTAAATTACAGTTTCAGAAGACAAGCAAATGTCATGACTAAATGTAAACCCAGAAAACTAAATTCCTTTGATTTGAAATTAGAGTTTTGTAAGCAGCTGTACACCAAAATAAATAAAATGGACTATTGAAATAATATTTGTTAACAGAAATATCAATATTCATCATTATACCAGTCTTAAATCATTAATTCAGTACCATTGTAACTCCAAACTGCGTTAATACATTATATTAACCATATAACCATAAACCATTTAACCATTACATACTTACTTTTACCCACTCTTCAGCTTCTAAATAATCTCTCTGCTCCTCATATATCTGGGATTTTGCATATCATAAATAAAAATGAGGTCATATATTCCTTAAGCTGCAGCAAAGATTACGCAATTTGTAATAAGAAAAGTTCTCTGCCTCATTAATTAAGTCTTAATTTTTTATATACTTTATGTTTTCAAACTCAGAAATACTTTTTAAAAAGTTATTGTAAAAAAATATGTATGTGACTCTGCCTGAATTTTTAAATAAATTCAGGGTAAATGCTAAGTAGATGACCAATTTTTAATTGAGTTGCTAAAACATAATTAAGGAATACAGGGAATTTCTTGAACTGGAACTTTTTTCACTAATATTTGTTATAAAACACTACTACATTTTCCACAAAATTGCATTGGGTAACTGCAGAGAAAATGCTTAATTTCATTTTATTGCCTCTTAAAATATTTTTGCAAAAATATCTGACCCCAAAAAAATTTTGTTTCGTAATTTCGAAAGGAAAGATTTTGTGGACATGAAATTAAATATTTCATTTTGAACAAAGATACCATGAAGTGGTTTTAACATTTTCAGGAATTCTTTTATTTCCTCCTTTTTATGACTGAATCTTCTGCAGTTGTTATTGTGAATTAATGCTAAAAAGTGAAGTACATCATAGATAATTTTTCTACCTAGAAATCAGACTTAACCTGACACTTACTAGTGCGATGTGCTTTTTACAAAACTCCAGCAGCTCCTCGATACATATGGGAAAGGGTTACTTCGTGTTCAGATGTTTCTGAAAATACATTGGGAAGGTAGGATTATTTGCTTTTTATACTTAAAACACAAAGACTACTGCCTTCCCATCCACTAACAGACACACCTCTATTCTTTCTTCCATGAGAAATGAGGGTAGGCTCAGATATATCCAAGTCAGTAGACTGCATTTACTTGAAATAATTTTGATGATGTCTGAAATGGAAATAATGTGGAAGGAAAGAGGTCAGCATAGTTCATATAAATACAAGTTGGTGAATTAAAAACTTACATTTTTGTCTTCCTCTTTGCTTTTTGAAATCTCACTAGCATCCTGCATATTCCTGATGCCTCTGGATTTTGGACTGGATTATGTGTTCGTTTCATGAAGAGAAGATAGACGAATAGCCAGTGCAATTGCCAGTCCAACTGCCTCTGTCTGTCTCCTTTCTCTAAAGGGCATGACCTATCTGGGGTAGGCATAAGCTGCTTGTTTTCTGAGTTCAGCAACAGGTCAGTTCTTTTCTCAATAGGTTTCACTACAGCCAGAATCAGCTACCACAGTTTGGGGTGGGTTTTTTTGTTTTGTTTTTTGTTTCCTTTTACAAGAGGAGAAAACAAAGAAACCTGAATCCAAAATTGAGGCTAAACAAGGGGATGGGTACCAAGGGACCGGTTCTGAAAAATGGCATATTGGTCAAAGTTTGTACCGTATTGTGGAAATATTTTCCACAGAAGTGGAGTTTTTTGACAACAATACTGATTGTATGAGTATTCTGAAGGATTTCAAATATTCTTGTCATATTCCAAAACAAGTTCAAACTCACTGACAATATCTTTAAGAGTTACACCATCCTATCTACTACAACAAACTGTAATTAACCCATGCTTACTATTCTAAGCTACTTTCTCAAGGAGGCAGGATATATTTATTGATTACATATATATGTGTGTATGTGTGTGTGTAGGTATACATGTATATATATGATATATAGTATGTTATATCTTAAATATAATATAATGTATGTGGGGAGTTTATATACATGTATATAAAAAGATCCATATTTATTCACATCCATATTTTAGGAAGGAAACACCCTCTCCTGGCATTTTTTTGTGAGCTTGCATCCTAGAACTCTTTTCTTCCTGTTCATTTATGTTCATCACTGTGTTTTCTCCCTTTGGTCATAGAAAAGATCATACAGCACTTCTCAGTGGGTTTTCTCCCTACAGGCACAGAAAATATCATACACTTCTCACTGTGTTTTCTCCCTTTGGTCATAGAGAAGATGATACAAGACTCCTTCCATGTCTATTGATGCAAAATCAAACATAATATTCACTCACTTGTTCTCTTCCTGTTAGCCCTCCTGCTGACTGTTTAGAAGGTTTTCTTGTTTCTCCTCCCCTAACATTTATCCTTCCTTCACTTTTATTTATTTTTTTTTATGGTTTTGCTTTTAATACCTGACTATCTTTAAAATCTAGGGAGGGAACAACTTCACTGCAGTTAATAGGACCCCCAAACTATTTCTATTAATGTTGCTTTACTGACTGGAGTCAGTATTTCATCTCCTTAAACTTTAGGGTTCTTTCTCTCATGTTCAGAAGTACATGAGAAGGGCCTCTAGCTTTCCACTGTTCTTCTAGAGGTTGATGGTGCCATAGATTTCGCTGGGAAGGAAAATGGGAGCAAGACCAAGAGTTAAGTATTTTCCTTACATCCAACTACCACCAGAAGGTTCTATAACCAGTGCAAGTCATAAGCTTGCAAGTAGCAATGTAGCTCATTGCAGTCTCAGTCCTGGTGAAACCGGATTTTCTGGCTATTATGAGAAAGTAAATAGTATAATGTGGGCATTTTTTGTTGAATTTCAATATTTTTTTCTAAGGAATTTTTCAGCATTTCTTATGTCTAATATGTATTAGTTTAATTATCCAAGATGATTTCAGGGTGGGGTTTTTTTGTGTTTTTTTTTTTTTTGCTTGGTTTTTTTGTTTTTTGTTTTGTTTGTTTTTTCGATTGTTTTTTTGTGGGTTTTTTTGTTGAATTTCTTAATAGCAAGCCCAGAAAGTGGCATAGCATAAAAGAAAAGTATTAGCTTGTATAAATGTGGGATAAGTACATGTGCTGATTAATTTTCTTCACAGTAGGTTGCATGGTGCCATGTTTTGGATTTGTGCTGAAAACAGGGTGTTATAGATATTGCTAGGCAGTGCCTGCATAAGCCAAGGCCCGTTCTGCTTTTCACCCCACCCCACCAGCAAGTAGGCTGAGGCTGCACAAGAAGCTGGGAGAGTACAGTAAATAATTTGGATAAATAAAGAATACCTCACTAATATAACACATCTTACCATAAGATTAAACCTTTTATAATTCTTGTATTGAAATAGAACTAGACTGGGTTAGAAATATTTCTTAAATATTATGTGCTCGTAATTTAAAAATTTATAATTTGAATATATTTTTATCGCCATTAATTACAGTCGGATTTGGTAACCTTTATTCATACTGATGGAACCTTTGCCTGAGTGGTGACTACTCAACTGAGAGGTGGTTAAATACATATAGTATAATTTAAAATGGCCAAGGTACTTTTAAAATCCAGGAAAACAAAGCCAAAATTTGTTCAAAGGAAATTAGGTTGCTTTAGAGAGAGTGGTGTGCTAGCTTAATTAATGTCAGCAAGATTTTTGTCATATCAAAAATGCCAGACTAGTTATTCAGGCTTTAGGTCTTCATGGATGCAAAATAAAAGTGGGGTGGGGCTTTTTTGTTGTTTGTTTGCTGTAATAACTATGTTGCATTGGTATGCCCTACAATTATATTGCACAAATACAAAAAGCTTGTTTAGGAATGTGTACTGATGCATAAAATTTGGAGGTTGGCTGCAATATTATCTGCTCCATGAGGTAAAAGAAAAATTAACTTTATGGATATTGTTTGTGCCAATAGAAAAACAAAAAAAAGTCTTTTGAATATATGTTCACATGTCCTGTTTCTTTCTCTTAAAACATTGTATTTGTCTAATTCTGTGGCAGAAGAAAACAATTTGCTGTTGCTGTACCATTAGTTTTTAAAAGGTTCATTTTAAGACATTTTATGAAACAATTTTGATATTAGTCTGGCTAGAAGGGATCTGATCATGACACTTGGAGTGTGAACAGTGTTGAAAAAGTGATTCCCTTGGCCCTCTGTGCTCATTAAAAAGAGACAACCCCACAGGGCAATGGAAAATTGGTCTGCAAAGAGTGTTACATACTTGAATATGTGGCTTACACAGAATACTGGCAGTTCATCGTTATTAGAATCAACCTGTATTCATAGACCAATCTATTGTCTAGAATAACTGTCTTCTTTTTTTTTGAAAGCTGAGGGAAGGGAAGACAGAAAGTTTTCATCACTGGAGCTTTTATATATCAACTATCATAAAAAAATATAGGAGAAGGGACAGTGAGGTTCACAGCAGATGATTTTGCCTTTATTTTGATGGTCAGTGATAGTTATTTAATGCTCATGTTGCCATCATGGAAACTTAATGACTTCCTCAAAAATAGAAAACTTTTCTGTCCGTTCACAAAGATCTGCTGATATAATACATATGTAAAAACAACATAAATCTTACTATCTGCTCAGGTGAAATAAATTTCTACCAAGAAACTACATTCAACCCAACAGAAACATTTCCTGCAACAAATCCAAAACCTAAAAGCCAGAAGTTCAGTGTGCTGACAAGATGAATAATACTGTTGTCTTTCAGACTGATAGCTATTGCACAACCTTAACTTGACCAAATATATTTTCTTGCCAAAAAAAAACCCCAGCAAAAACCCAAACAAAAATGCTTCTTCTTTTGCCAGATCATCAAATTTGATGAGCAGACACTTCAGACCATGTTCTAGGGACACCACTGGCATAACAATGGTGGTTAGGTACATGGGAAAGAAAATATAATGTCCTGAAAACACATAGACTGTTATATAATAAAAATACTATTTAAAAATAAATAAATAAAGCATATAAGAAAGGCTCACTGTCATTATGGAGGGGTATTCAGATGTGGAAATAATGGCTTTTGCATAAAAGGAATTGGTAGGTTTTATCAAGGCATGTGAGTGCAGTTATTAGTGACAGTCATTGCTATTAGTGACCCTCAATGGGATTTACAAATTAGTAACATCTCGATTCGAGGGAATTTAAGGTTAGATTTATCCTTTCTTCTCATTTTAATAGCAGCCATGGAGATGACACAATATGGAATAAAAAAGGCACAATAAAGAAGGCAGACTACAGCTTGAGCTTTTATTTCTTGCTAGCCAATAGAAAAATGACAAAGTGATCTGGCATATAGACCATTTATAATTATAAGGTAGTTAAAAGTGGGGAAATTGTCAGTAACTGCAAGCATTTGGACAAAACCCCTGCAATTTGAGTTAATTATCTCTCCAGAGTTCTTGTTCTGAGCAAAACACATGTGTTTATGTAGTACTATTGTATTAGGACTTTATTTATACTTGGTTTTTACATAGCCTTATTAAAAATAAAAATAGAGATCCGGAAACAGTGTTTGAAAAGTTTGTTAAAATAGATCAACTGTCATTAAATAGACATTGGAATGCAAAGCATTTCTAACAGTCTGTTTTCAAGTAACAAGGGCAAAATGCAGAATCAAGAAGGGGGAGGAATGAGGTGTGTTTAATA
>NW_008236973.1:2721299-2746598 GCF_000691975.1 Corvus brachyrhynchos | reverse complement strand
ATGATTATTTTTCTGGATAATTATGACTTTGTTTTGTTTTGGGTTTTTTTTCCCCACTCTTTTAAGAACAGTCTTGTTCCTAAAACTGTGGAAAACTCAGGAACTTTGTATCTTTCAGTCATGTACTTTTTGAATACAATGAAGTGCTATGAATTCAGAAAATGGAATTGAATTTGAGGAAACACTTGCCTTAATGTAAATATAAGTAAGCAGACTTAAATATTTCATGCAATAGTGATAAAATCCAGAGTTGCTAATTCCCTGTTTGAGCTAAGGTAGACAAAATTTTTAAAGCACTCAGCACACTTTAAAAATAAAATTCAGTAAAAACTCTGTTAAGTGAGTGTTTGTGAATCTAGCATCTATCCATGATTGAAAAGATGTTGTCTTCTCTTATGTATGGGAACACTGCTATTTTGATGAACTGTAAACTGTAATTATAATCAATGTGCACCAAGTATAACTAGAACATATAAAATTAAATCAAAAAAATACAACTTTCTAAAAGATTTCCAGCTATTTTTTATGATCATAAATGATAGTGTCCTAATCTAGAAGCATGCAGAAAATTACATACTCCTGCCTGGCATAACCAGGCGAGTAAAAAGCCCTAGGCAGAAGAGCAAAGCTATTTTTTTGTTTTGGTTTGGTTTTTTTGGTGTTGTTTTTTTTTTTTTTTTTTTTTTGTCATATGTTAAACACAAAAGCAGTGGCAATTACAGAAGAAATGAGCTGAGAGTTATTTTTGGTTTTTTACCTATTGGCCTTCAATACTTTCTCCACTGAATCCCTGTGCAGTGAGGTGATCAGGTACTCTTCCCCAGCTGTTCTGCCCTATGGATCCATTGCTTTGCACCACATTATTTACTGTTGGAGATACAGTCTGCCAAGTCAACATCAAGAAGAAAGGCTTCAGCAGGCTGGGGGGGGAGACTTAAGGATAAGGATGAATCTTTTTTTTATCCGAGGCTGTAGCAGAATCTGAACTCCAGGCCAGAGACCTGATGAAAATTTTCTGCTCTTCAGGCTATTCTAAAAGCACAAGCAAAAAGCACTCTTCCCCTAACAACCAGAACAATCCTTATGTGTATGTCAAAGATGAGTCATTGCCATATTTTAAACTTATGTTATTTACACTAAGATAGAAAACACATTTTTTAGAAAAAAAAATTCTTCCATTGTGGAAGTCTTTTGGAATAGGGGATGTTTCTCCTTGCTTTGCAATGGGAACAGTCTAGCCATGCTACGTATCAGGGAAGCCAAGCAAATTTGTCCTGCTGCACGGCAGAGAATGTAGCTGCATGGATGAGCACTTGGGTTCCAAGCAGATAAATTCCTTTGTGTATTGATGTAAAGTGCCAAGGGAGGTATTTGGATGAAGGCAATTCTATTTCTGTTTTGTTCTGATCCCAGAAGTGCCTATATATATATATCTATATCTATATATCTCTGTGTGTGTGCGTGTGTATCTTGTATAGTTAAATATTGCTTGACTTTTGCCATCATGGATATCTTGTCCAACCTGTAGCATCTTGGATTTTCCATTTTGCCTTTGCATGACTTCTTTCTTTCCTTACCATCTGCTGAGATCTGCTTAGGCTATTTTGGCTGAACTTTCAGTAATCTAGAGTTTCATTACCATGGCATTTCTCAAGCAATTAAGTCCTGTATTTCTTTTCCTAAATTAATGTGTTCACACTGGTGGGACTCTGCACTTCTGAATGGATGACTTATTCATGGAGGTATTTTCTACAAGGCAAATAATAGGGCAAATCGAACTCATGCTTGTGTTGCTCATATTAGTCTTCCTACAAGGTAGAAAATGCTGTGCAGGGATTTCCTCATTTAAGCTATGAGTGGTCTGGCTTGCCATTATGCCTGCTTTTATATACACACTTAGGCTACTTCATCAGGCCTGCTATAACTTTGCTTAGAGGTAGCAAGCAATGACTTTTTGTATCTATTGGGTTCAACCCAGACAGCTTCCTTCATTTCTGGGGATAGAACACTTTAAGTAAAATTAAACCGCAAAAACTAAGTAAACATCCTCTCAAAAGGAAAGTAAGGTAGGAAAAGTTGAAGACTTTTTAGTGCAGAGTAGTTCAGTCTCAAGTGATCAATTCTATTTGCACAGTTTCTTCGGGGTGGGGGAAGTATTTGTCATGTCCAGAAAAGAGAGCAGTGCAACTGTTCTGACCTTTACTGTACTAAGTATAACTGAAGAGAGCTGAAACTGCACTTGAGCACAAATGATGAAATCCATATTGATGTGGGCTTCCTCTTCAATGTCTCCCTGCTAGGACTATGAAAACCCACCAGTTTATCTTAGGCTGTATAGCTGTGTGAATCAGTGTTCTCTAAAGCTGGACAAAACAAGGCTTTTGAACTAGAAGGGAGGTGCAGAAGAAATACAGGGCACCAAACAATACTTCTATTTTGTTTGTATATCTTTTTTTTTTCATGATCTTGATACCATCCTGTTTTATGAAAAACAAATAATCCACAAAAGCAAGTTATGTCCCATTGTTACTGATGAATATTTATAACACAATTGAGAATGCTCTCAATATGATAAGTTTTGCCAATTCTTAAGTTTTAATGTATTACAAAAGAGTTGAAACGCAGCAAAAATTCAAGCTACCAGTGGGCATAGATTCAATTAATCTGGAAATAATTTTGGGCAACTAGTCAGCTTAAATGATAGTTTATCATAAACAGTAAGATTGAAAAAATATCTCAGAGCATGTGAATAATCAGCACTGAATGCTTAATAGGATTGTGAAAGAGCAGGGCTTAAATGCTCAGGTGTTGTCTCATGAAGATGTGTCTCTTATATTTTTAAACCTCAAATTTGTCCTGCTAGGGGTAGATAAGGTGTTTCAGCTAGAGAAAGTGGGAATTTCTGCAACATATTTCCTTGCACAGGGTCGAAAGGTTTTCCCTGTTAGATGAAAGTGGCAGTCTCTCACCAGCAGAAACCAGTTTGTAGCAGCTTGCTAGGACAAAAACCCAAAAAATCCAAAAAAAACCCCAAGAAACCCCCCAAAACCCCAAACCCCCCCCCCAGTTGAAGCCAGATAAAAACCATGATCTGCATAAGAATTCAAAATTATATCCCTAATGAAATGTAGTTTCTGGTCCCAGCTATTTTTTCCTAAAAAAAAAACCCCAACCAACCAACCAACCAACCAAAGAAGAAATTTAGATAAGCACATGTTTTAGACTGCCTATAGGCTCCTGTATGGATGTTTGTGCCAAGTTCATATGATACTGGTATGATTTTACTAAAAATTCTTCAGTAACATGACTCTATGATAACAGACTGAAGAGAGTTCTTTTATGATCTAATTCAGGACCTTCCATAGGAAGAAAAGAGAAGCTTTAAAATGTACTCCTTTGGCATTTTAGTACAAAATAAATATGGTTTTTTTTGCTTTCAAACAAGACTTCTGTCTATAAAGATGCCAAAATCCAGATCAAAGATGTCTCAAAAGATTTTTTTCTTTCCACTTTGTAAAGAAATTCTTGTAAAGGGATTTTTTTTCCATCTGACTTGAAATAATTTTTTTTTACCTTCTTGATTTTTTTTCTCCTACCCTACTCCAGCGAGTGGTTAGTGAACTGAAAAATTAATTATTTGCACAACCATAGGGGTGAGTGAACAGCAGCACTCTGTGTTGTTCTTCCTCTGGAGTCTGTAAAATAAGACTGAGAAACAGAAGCTTTTTTTAATTTCATTAATTTAATGTAATCTCTTAACAAATTTATTCAAGCATGACATACCAAAGTGTTTTCAAGCTCTTTAGTGGTTTTAGTGGTTTACCTTCTCAGAATGACAAAGGTGGGTTGTTTGAAAATTTTAAAAATAATTTTCTTCTCTTAAATTGCAATTAGATATTCTCACCCTTTTTTATCTTGGTTTTAAAAAATAAAATTTTATTTTCTTAATGTAGTAGATCTCAACTGCATTTTCCTACAGCAACTTGTTTAATTTCATTTAACTATGATGTATATTTCCTCAGTTCCAGAATTTACATTGTTGCCATTGCTTTTTTCAAATTTTTGAGTAAAAGAGGTCCTTTGCATTTACCACACTTCCAACGGAAAAGTTGAAAAAGATATATTTTATTAAATTCCTTTCAAATTTCTTTAATGCAAAGCATGTATTCAAAGGATGGGATAAATATTTCTTACTATTTCCTGGAAACCTGTATATGATGTCTGTGACAGATGTTAATAACATCTTTTTCTAACTTTCTTCTTAATAAGATGATTTTAAAAAGCTGAAGTGATATTTTTTTTCTCCCCACCATCCACAGTTTTGTCTACTGAACCCCCATAAATATTGGTAGAATGTTAGAGTGTTTCAGTTAGATATTTATAATTATCAGAACTATGAAGGTTTGGATGCCGGCTCTTTGTTTTTTTGGAATTTTTTTTTTTTTTTTTTTTTTTTAATCTGGAGAAAATGCCAAGCTTATGTTTCTAGAATTTTGAACCTTAGGAGGCAAATTAAAAAATATGTTTCTCAGATTATTTTATTCCTTATGTTGCTTCTTAACACTTTCAAGCAAGCTTTTCAGTCTGTTATTGGATCACACTATGTTCCTTCCAAAATGTGCATAGTCATGTAGCTTTACATTTAGATAAAATTTAGGTGTAAACCATTTTTACTTCAGATTTAAACAAATATAAATTTTTGGATTAAGTTCAAGTATTTGAGTTTCAAAAAATGTCTAAATATCTGTACCTTCCATCACACTCTTATTTAAAAAAACAAGCCCTTGCGGCTTTGTTTTCTAGTAAACTTTCTTTGATATGTCATCTATTGTTTCGTAAAGCATATTAAGATGAATTATTTCTTTAGATTCATGTAGCATACTTAATTCATTTCCTTCATGCATTTTTTATGTATTTTTAATCCTTTAAGCAAAATAGCGGAAACAATTATTTTGGCTACCTTTCAGGTGAAAGTTTCTCTGGTGAGTGACAGTCTCCCTATAAGAATTTGTCTTGATAGTGGGGAGAAGAAGGAAGAATACATTAAAAACCACTGGTGTGTGTGTGGTTTTGAATATATGTTTTTTATAATGTGGTGTAGTGCTTGACTAGGTGGTAGCATTCTAGAAAGGAACCAGCAGTAAATTCCTTTGGAGTACTATTTCTCTTTTCTTAGAAATACCCACTTTCTGTTTGTTTCCTTTAATGTGTCCTGGCATGGCAACACCTTCTCTCATGCTTTATGAATTTTGCAGAAACCATTGTAGGCCTTTGTGGGTCAGGATGTCATATGACAGATGTCTGTGTATCCTTCCCTGGGCCACAGGTACAGTTCCTCACCTTTTGGATGTACTTCACATTTTCTGTGCTGCCTTTTCAGATGCTCCTTTTCCTTTACATTTGCCACAATCTAAATTTTTGCATACAGGTCAAGTGTTCCTATATTCACCTAGTTTTCCAAAAACTTTATTTAGGGTGCTTTTAGCTCTGAAGACAAGCTTGAGTCACATTATAGGGACCTTATTTTCTGAAAGGCAGAGCAATTTCTTCACAGAAATGCATGCCTTGCTTATTTGCCTTTCTAATTTGCATCAACTTCTGTATCATTGTATTGCTGCTGCCAGGATTCAGGTCTTGTAAACCTGTTCGTTCTGTCTCTGATCAGGTTGTCTTTTCTTATTCCATCTGTTTTTGAGCTTCAAAACCCTTGTAAATTGGGGGGTTTTAATTTTTTTCTGTTGGTTTTTTTTAGGTTTTTTTTTTTTCCCCCTTCTATGCTTCCTTCTACTCCAAGTACCTCTTTTAATTATTAATTATAGCTAGCTGTTATTTTGGCTACTGATCACCTGGAATCTAATTTGCAGTCACAGAATGTGTTAAATTTATAGATTTTCGAGAAATTCCTGGTGCCACCTATTGGTTCAATCGCAGAAATGCAGCTGCAACTCAACATTAAGGCAGGGTCAGCAGTGGAAGTAAGAGTTAGCTAGATACTAGAATTCCTTTGTGTATGCTCTTATGTGTCCGACTACATAGAACACGTAACTAAGTTCTAGTAACTTTATAAACTTTTAAAGTATATTTTTCTACTTAAAAGATTCAAGTGAATATCAACACTCCTCCTCATTTGAAAACTTCAATGAACATTTTGAAAGTGGGATATGGCAGCTACTGATCCTTTCTGTTAATTTCTTCCCAGTTTATTGGACATTTTTAAGGGAGTATGTATGAATTTTAAACACACTTCCCATAACAGCAGTAGTGCAGACTAACTTCATTATAAAATATAAACTTTATCCTAATCAGTGTTTTGAAATAGACTTTTTTTTTTTTAATGTGGATATAAACATACATATAGCCTTTTGTTTTTAATGTGTAGGCTTACTGGAGAGACACAGGGTTGTGCGGACAGCTTTTGAATTACTTATTTATGTAGGGAATGCAACTTTATGTATTTTACCAGCGAGGTCAAAGTAGATAGCAACATAGTGTAGTGCATTTCTGAGCACAGATGGTTTTACTTTACAGTCACTGCAGAAACAGTGAATTTACAGACCTGCAAATACACTTCTATTGTGTTGTACTGTCTGGTCGCCCTGTCATAGTTACATGTTAAGTTGGATTTGTATGGTTAAATCTGTGTTAATGAGAAGAATTTATGCATAATTGTGGTTGACAATTGAAGTCCTGGCAAAGATGATAGATGATTAATTACTATTAAGTACCTCTCATGATATACCTACTCTACAAAATCAATTTTGTTTCACAAATATGTAATACTTAATTAAGTGAATTACCTAATTGTTTTATTCTCATCTAGAGTGAAATCTGACTTGATTTCTGAATTTGATTTACCGCCTAGAACGGTCTGCATGTAGATATTTCATCCATCAGATAGTGTTCTTCCCTCTAAAACATAGTATTTTAAAGTTTGGCTAAACAAGAAGTGTTATTGTAAGCCTGAGATAAAGCACTACACAGGTTTTTGCTCCTTCAGAAAAATCCATAAACAAAGCAAGTACAGAAAAACCTTACCCTTTTATCCCTTTTGATTACTTTATCTATTCTCATTGTTTTCTGTGAATAGAAGATTGCAGCACACTCAATTTTCCAATTTATTAGAACAACAGAGTATATAACTGTTGGACCCTTTGTGCTTTAGCGATAGGCAAAATACAGCCACTGCAGATGTGTTTGTAGTTTCAAAGCCATATCAGCACAAGTTTAGAAAACAGGGATCCTGTTCTGAAGTTTTGAACTTGTATGTTTTTGAAGGCAGCATCCAGCCCAATGGTCTGTCCTCCGAAATGAGTAGTGACAACACATAACCTTTACATGAACAATACTCCATAATTATAACCAGTGGGATTACAAAGGAATAGTAGTGAGATGAAAGGTCCAGTAGAAATTTTATATAGTCCTGAAACCTACTCTTAACCGGTATATATTTTAACTTGGGAGTATTTCTTTTAATCATCAGTCTGTTGTATGAACACCTGGGCTGCTCTATTTGCATTTCACATTTTACCTCTGCTTGATATATTCACAGAATCAGTCTGGGAAGTAAACAGGATGTTACTTAAATTCTGGTGCTTATCTTACACACACACAAGAGGGCACATTTCAGTTTTGAAGTCACACACTAACTTCTCTCACTGAAACATACTGTTGGGTTTTTTTGCCAAAATGGATTGCAGAAACATGTTGTTTTCTCACCTAGCAGGCGAGGGCATGATGGAGCAGGTTGGCCCAGTCAGACTGTACCCTCTCCTCTGCCAGAGTAAAAGCCCAGCTAACTGACCTGCCTTTGAAGAGCAATATCACTGAGAAATCTCAAACATAAACCACCATAGTACCAACCTGAGGTTTATGTTTTCCAACCAGAATAATACTTTAACGGCTCTCTGTGAGTTAAATGGGGCTCAGGATAATTGCTTCCTTTCCTCACAGAGGTGTTGTGAGAATTAATTAGTTAACGTTTGTATGGTGCTTCCAAGATACAAAGTGCTATGCATGTGCTAATTAATTCAATTATTATTACCTGTTTGTCATTTACACTGCCAGGAAATCCATACATGACTAATCCAGCCCAATAGTTCAGTTTTATATGCTGCATCCTAGTCCATGGATTAGAAACACCTCATAAAAAAAACAAACAAACAACGATCCAGCAAGAAACAGTAGAAGAAATAAAGGTGTGTATTGTGTAGTGAAAGAGGTTTTCTGCCCAAGAGTACTATTTTCATCTAGTAAACATTAACAAAATAATGCTGTAGTGAGTGTTAATTCTAAAAACAACCCTGAAAACCATTTTGCTACATAAGTTGTTCTGGATGCCAGATCTTCAATTACAGGGTAAATTTAAAGGTGCATAGAAAGATGGCCTTTGGATAGGAGGCAGGGTCCCACCAGTTATGAATGTGTCTATAATCAGGCTCCTGCATTTGGATATAATTAAGCAGTTGGCAGACAATATCTCTGTTAGAAAGTGTTTCCAGTAGTATCATTCATAAGGCTTGAGGCTAAAGCCACTCTATATAATGACCTTACATACCTAAGAAGAGCAAGAGCTCTCTGAATGTATGTCCCAGGGTAGCAGTTCTGCACTGCAGGAAAAATAATGTATTAAAAGGAAAAGAATGAGCTTTCATGTGAGCTATGACACATGAACACTTACTTCCTAGAGATGTGTTTTATCTCTAAGTCAGTCATGCATCTTTTTAACAAGCAAAGACTAAAGAAATGTTATGGATATACTAAGTAAGGAAAAAGAGAAATACCCAATATAAAACACTCCTAAAAGCACGTCTGCCAAATGAAATTCTTGTAATAGGTGATGGTAGCTGTACTATTTTCTTGCATGAAATTTCCATAAAGAGTAGGAAATGCAACTTATTCCTCTGTCCACACTCTCTGGGTTTCCCAGCATCTTATTCATTCCCTTTGCCTTGTCTCATCTCTATGCAACTCTTCAATATTTCTATTTTATCCTCATCCTGTCTTTATTCATCCTGCTTCTTGGTGTTGCGATGCTTTTCCTTTTCTTCTCTATATTGCCTTTTTTGTGCAATTTTCTGCTATTCATGATTTCTTGAGACTACATTGTAGCCTTTTTCCTTTTTTTTTTAATTCTTTTCCCTGTACTGAACTTGAATATTTTTTTCCCTCTCCCTTCCCTTTTTCTCCCTTTTGCCTTTCATCTTCCCTTCCTTTCCCTTCCCTTCCCTTCCCTTCCCTTCCCTTCCCTTCCCTTCCCTTCCCTTCCCACACATCATAAATAAGATGACTCTCCTGGAACAATACTGTATTTCATGGAATATAAATATCATTGTGAGTTATGTTTTTATGTGTTGAAAGGACTCAGAATTGTGGGAGGAGAATGTTTTCATGGTCATAAACCCCCCTGGAGCTGGGAATATAATTTATTTCCCAGCTCTGTACTAAAGATGTCTGACTTCAATCAGCATAACCAGACGCTTAAAGGTGATGTACATGTGGCACTGTTCTGCTGATAAGACCCTCTGTCCAACATTTTAAATCCCTGGTGTGTTTGGGTGATTTATGTACAACAAAGATAACTAGAGTAGTAAGAAAGTCTTTTTGGTTGTGAAGATTTCTTCCCAAATAGTCCAGATGAACCTATTATACAAACTGCTCATCCTCAAAGATATGATCTTTATTTCATAACTTATGCTAGGAGCCACAGTATTACTCAACTCCAAGTCATGAATAGCCCTTATGAAAAGAAGGAGGAAAGATTGAAAAGGATCCGGTGACTTCTGTGGGCACTGTTAGTAAAGCTGATTTACTACCAGTCATTCAATGCTAAGATGCTTCATCATCTGGAAAGTGATAGTGTGGTGATCATGGTGGAAATTCATCACCTGGAGGTGGCTGCTGGCATCTGTACTGTAGTGAGCAAACAGCTGTGGAAGCTGTGGAACTGGCTGTGTTGACTCTGTAAGAGGCGTGTGGTTGCAATCTGACTTTGCAGTTGGTTCTTACAAGTGTCTTGAACATTTTCTGACATACCTATCGAACCTCCTTTCTTCCTATGTGTATACTATATTTATATACAGATAATATTTACATTATATATATTTTAAACATGGATATATATCTATATATATGTATAAATTTGGCCGTTAGAATGCAAGATCAGAATCTACTTTAATATTCAGGTATTATTCCCAGTACAACGCCGGAACTTTTCACTGTTGTTACTCTTAGAAATACCCAGTCATTATTCTCTCTCACCTTTCTGCTTAGGACTTTGTAATAAATCCTTTTGACTTCTGCCAAAATGGGAGAAGAATATGATGAAGTAACTTCTTTAAAAATGAAAAAAAAAAAGTGACCTCCGACTAGCTGTGAGTCAATATGCAAGTCAGTAAAAATGAAACAAATTATTTTTCCAGTGACCCTGGAAGATTTCTAAGGAAATCTTTTTTCATATAAGAATCATTTTCAGGAAATATTTTTTCACAATGCCAAACCCCCAGTTACTGAGATTTCTGCAAATGTTCTTTGTTTTTAGTTTTTCTACTGGTGAATTGCAGTCTTTGTAGTACTTATTTTTCAGTCTAAATCCAGTTCATACTAAAAGAATTTTGTTTGTATGAATTCATGGTTCTTTCTCTTGCATAGGAACATCTTTTCTTCATACATTAGCAATTTAAGTCATATTAAAGCACCTATGTACATTAAAGACCCACTCTTCATGTTCAGTTGCATATCTTTTGCGCATGGTTCTTTGTCTAAGTACAAAAATATCCATCATGTTTCCCATCTTGTGAAGTAAATCTGAAAAATCCTTATAATCAAATGGAGACTTCAGGGGAAAAAAAAGTGAATACTTTGTTAAAAATAAAAAACCAGTAGGCACAGAACCTCATGTCTGGGCTACAAGTAGACAATAGGAAATACAGCATCATAAAGCCACCCCAAGACAGGTACAAAAGTTGATTAGCAACAGTCACGTCCCTAAAAGTCCTGCCCTCTACAATGCCAGTATTAGGCACCTTCAAGACATGTGAAAAGAAATTCTACATTTAGCAATCAAAGGGCTACCTGAGTAAAGGAATAGTTGTGCAAGACCCATGCATCTTCTGGAATCATAAAAAGTTTTGTGTTGGGAGCAACTTCAAGATCATCTAGCTCCAGTCCCCCTGCCATGGGCAGGGATGCCACTCACTAGATTGGGTTGCTCAGGACTCCATTCAGCCTGGTCTTGAATGTTTCCAGGGATGGGGCATGCACAATATCTCCAGGCAACCTGTTCCAAAAGAAACCTCTCTGGGCAACCTGTTTTCAAAGGCAACTTTTTTTGCTGCAAAAACTTACTGGATTCCTATTGGAAGGTCACCAATTCAAATACCTTTCCAGTTCTTGCATTTTCTAATTTTGTTACCTTTATTAAAATAGATAGATTTGGATTATTTTTCAAAGAGCAGTCTTAATAGCATCTTCCCAGGGGAACTGAACAGCAATGCATACATTTGTAAGTGATGACTGAACAATGGCCAACAAACAAGAAAAAAAAAAGAGGAGAAAGAGAGAGAGAGAGATATAAATAAAAACAAAAGGGGCAAATCTAAAGAAAATGATTGAAAATGCTAAAGCCAGGCCTTTCATAGAAACAAACAAATGATACACAAACAATGAAGACACATGATGGGAAGTCTTCTAGAACTGGAGTGTATTATCTGTCTTCTCATAAATACTTCTGCAAAATCTACCTTCAACTTTGACTCTTTCTGTAAGGTAGAATAAAATGCAAGTTATTTTAGAGAATAATAATCATTAAAAAGAGTCAGAATAAAATAGGAATTTTAGTAAAACATGAAATAAAAAATTACTATGCAACCCTGATCAGTGTAGCTTTTATCCAGACTTTTGTATTTTGTGGGAGTTCTGCCTGAATTAAAAGGTGGGTAAGGAAATCAGGGTTTACTGTAGAATGTACGCATATAAAAGGCTTATTTTTTACAAGTGAATGCAGGCAATTAGAACCCGTGGATATTCTATTCTCAGCTGTGGGAAAAGCAGTAATGGTAAGTTCGAGGTATTATATATCACACTTCTTTTATGAGTGATCAAGTACATTGTCTTGATCATTGCCTTTAAAACCTTTCTTTGAAAAAAGCTAGCTAGAATGGTGAGGAGATATGTATTGTTTCTTCTTCACTGTACAGTTTCAAAGTGAATATGTTGTTGAAAAACAGAAAAGAGCACATTTCAACCTGTGAAGTTTTCTTCTGTTTTACATTTTGTGGCAAAATTACATTTCTCCATTTTCTTAGTGGAAATTATAAAATATTTAGGAGGCTTATTCCAACTGTTCTCTACTTCTGAAAAAGAATGAGGTAGTTTGAAAAAATACTGCAATTATTTCATAGAGAATTATTTCAAGAGAAGTTGATTCTTTAGATTATGTATCAGTGGGTTATTATGTATTCTTCTTAGAATTCACATTGTTTCACAGGGCCTGCTGCTATTACTTTTTTCCAGTAAACATAGATTTGGAATTTCTTCTGAGTTAAAGACAATTTGAAAATAGCGATTAAATGCTTTTAAGCTAGAGCCAGATCCTTTCTTCTAGATGTTGTTTGCTTCAGGAAGGACTTTGCCACATATTAAATCAATTGTGAATGTCCAGTATGTCATGCAAAGATACCACAAGGCAGTCAAGAGATCTGAAGGTGTTTACACATATCGATCTATACAGAGTCTTAGAGAACCTTGAGTCAAAGACAAATATGTTCCATTGAGCAAATATAGGTGCAATCTTGGCCTCATGGACACTGGGAGAAATTTTTTTTTATTGTCTTCAATAGAAATGAATGCTCCAGCATCGTTATTTTGGCTGTGGTAGATTACTGAACCATACATTATCACAGACACATAGCTGTAAGAAGTGCTATGCCCAGAGGGATGATACTGCTCCACATCACCACACATTTCTGCCACTGTTCTGTTTAATGTTCAGACATGTGGTGAGCTGGACTGAGCATAAAGATTTACAAAATAAAGTTAATATTGTTTAGTTGTATCAGGCACTCCCCAGGGATACAGGAGCATGTTGTTGGGGGCTATTTTGGCTCTATAATGGCTGATACTGACTTTGAGTGCCTCAAAAAACTCAAAAGAGCTTCAGTGAATGTGTTGGATGCTTCTACATGTATAACTGGTAATTGAGTTGCTGTGCTGCCTTAAACTTGGTCTTTGAATATTCAAATTCTACAGCACCTCTCAGGATATTATTCAAACACACAGTGCAAAGATAGGCACTGGCATGTGTGGCAGTGAAAACAAGTCACAGTTTTCATTTCATCTCCCTTAAAAAATCAGCAAAAAATTGACCCATCATGCTCTTTCTCTTCCATGCCAAACTGAAGGATTTTGAGGAATATTTAGGTTTGCACTCAAAAAAGAATGACATTTCAGTTTGACAGAAGAGCACTTCTCTAACCATTCACACACCCTCCAAGCTCAATTATACTTTCATTTAAGGGACATATTTTGGCTGGAATATGGTTCATAAATTGGATTTTAGCTTAACTGTTACACACCATATTGCATACATGTACAAAAATTTGATAAATTTATCTTTAATCTTCTGCCTTTTTTTCCTAAAAAGCTAATCAAGTACTAAATTCATTACAAACTTCAGACAGCAAAATTCTATAACATTTACAGTTGATGGATTTTGCTACAGTTATTTGAAATCCAGTCACATAGCTGATGAAAATTGAAATATTTTTTGTTCTTGTTACTATTTTATTTGAAAAAGAATCTGTCAAGCCACTCCCAGTTTCTTGTACTTTTTAAAAGTCTCCCATAATTTTTGAAGCCTGAGGAAGGAATTCCTGTTCCGGTGGCTGAGAAGTTTTTTCTCTTTAAGGAAGTTCCTTTGTTTGATAGTTTTCCTTATGTTGCACTTCTGCAAAATAATGTAGTGACTTTAATATATATTCTGTGTCCCTCACTGAAGTCACGTTCTTTAATTTAATCACTTTTATTGCATAAAAGATCATGATCTGCTCCTTGTTCCACTCTAGATCTCCTCTGAACTGTCTAAATTAGCCTGAGCAAAACCTAATGGAACAATATAGAACACCATGTAGGAGATTTAAATTAATGCAGTGTACATTCAGTGTAATAGCAGCTGTTTTGAATTACATGCGATATGTTTTCATGCCTTACCCTCTGATATATTTACATTCTTTAGTCATAGCATCTGGGGGTTCGATTACTCCAAGTACAGTAATGGAAAGAGTATAGAAAGTAATGAAACAGATAATAACTGGAGATGCCGGATACAGGAGAATTCATATTTAGTGACAGGGCAACAATGTGGGTACACAGCACACGCACTACCATGGACTTTAGGAGAGCAGATTTGTGTGCTTTCAGTCCAGAAAACCAACCATATCCTGGCTGCATTAAAGGCAGTGTGGCCAGCAGGTCGAGGGAGGTGATTCTGCCCCTCCACTCTGCTCTGGTGAGACCCCCACCTGGAATGCTGCATCCAGCTCTGGAGGCCCCAGCATAAGGAGGCTGAGGACCGGTTGAAGTGAATCCAGAGGGGGCCATGAAGATGATCAGAGGGCTGAAGCACCTCTCCTATGAAGACAGGCTGAAGAGTTGGGATTGTTCAACCTGGAGAGGAGAAGGCTCCAGGGAGATCTTACAGCAACTTCCAGTAACTAAAGGGAGCCTACATGAAACCTGGAGAGGGACAATTTATATGGGCATGTAGTGATAGAGGAATGGCTTTAAACTGAAAGAAGGTAGATTTAGATTAGGTATAAGGTAGAAAGTCTTTACTGTGAGGGTGGTCAGGCACTGGAACAAGTTATCCAGAGAAGCTGTGAATGCCCCATCACTGGAAGCGTTCAAAGACAGGCCAGAAGGAATTACAAGCAACTTGGTCTAGTGGACAGTGTCCCTGCCCATGTCAGGAGGGTTAGAACTAGATGATTTATATTTGCATTATGGCTATTCCATGATTCTGTGATTCTATGACCTTTTATTAAATTGACAGACAATTTCATTTATGTTTTTTTTTCTTAGTAATAAGTGATTTATGGAAGGAACTTTGTTATCCTGTTCAAGTTATATCACAAAGTTCTTTGATAACTCACAGTACTTCAGATTTCATACCAGTGGTAGAGGAATAGAAGACATAAACCTGAGACTGCATTTACTTTCTTCTCATGCGGGGTTCCTCTGTAGCTGAGAGGTTGGCAGAGCTGCTTATTTGTGCCCCAGCAGCCTTCACAGGTATTTATAAGCTTCACAGGGAAAGAAGTTATCATTCTTTCTCCCAAAGAAAGATCTGAAGTTGAAACAGTATATTTCCACATGAAAGGTGTGTCCTGCTTAAAAAATTATTATATTTTCCAAAGTTTCATTTGGGTTTTTATTTTTGTTTGTTTGTTTGTGTTTTTTATTCTCCTAGAATTTATTTTGAGTTTTATTTGATGTATCTGATGATTTAATGTATACAAATTTTGTGTTAGTATTCGTGGCCTGAGGCCTTTAGTTCTGTCTGCTGTTCTCTCATTGCTGCAGTTTTCTGTGTTTTACGATTGATTACAACCATAACAACTCTATAAATGTCTAGTACCTTACCCCCAAATTTTTAAACCCTTCAAAAATTTAAAAAATGTTATTGTTTTTAATCAGAAAAACATTGTCTTTTGAATAATTTAATCTTTATTGTCTCCAGGAGCTGCCTTAACCCACTGAATTCTTCTTTAAATGAAAGACTGCTTAAAGTATTTTTTTTCTTTCTACTACTTTTATTGTTAAAGAAATTTAAAATGTAAATTATTATTTCAAGTAATAAACTAGTTCAAATTTTTTAAAAAAATAATAATACCCTGTGGAGAAAAGAGAAATAATGTTTAGAGGTGTTTCCATAAAACAAGAATACCTGAATCATACTTTGTCTTCTTTCGAGCAGTCTCTGACCAAAGGGAAGATGTCAAACAAAAACCACTGTAATATTGTCTTATTGTCACAAAATCCTGGTGTATCTGGACTATCTTTCCCCAAGGACTTCAGGGAACAGTTCCCTTCACAGTGTGTAAAGGGAATCAGACAATAACTGTGATAAAGCTCATTTGCATCTCCCACTGAAAAACACCCAAGAACCAGGACACTAGATGGGTTCTTGCACTGCCTGTGAGACGGTATGGCAGGAGCAGCTGTTTGCCACAGGAGCTCCTGCACAATGCCAGACAATCTCTGCTGCAGAACAGTGAATAAAACAAGCAGGTATTTGTCAACTACTACTGCTTGCCATAACTTTCTGCCATACTGATAGGTTTGCTTCCCAATGAGACATTGTTTTACCACACTTATAATAAACACTTAATTCTTGGTATCTCCATAAAGAGTTGTCTTTCAACATGAAGTCCTTCTTGGAAGTCACATACCTCTGTGCTCCCCACAGTACAAGGGATTGTGCCTTAGGCCTTTGAAAATGTAGCGTCTTAATTTCAACAATGCCAGCAGTATTGTACTCCCACAGGGGAAGGGTGGGACTGACTTCTGCAGTGATGAGGTACATCATCTGTATTTAGCCCAGCCAAGAAACCTCTGAAAGATAGGGCCCTCGCTTGGCTGTTTGCATATTGGCATATTGTTGCTATGTTGCTGCTGCTGCAGTAAAACAGATTATATTTCTTTTTTGAGAAGTGGCAGAAGTGACTTCCCCTCTAACCCCCTCTCTCTGTTTCCAACAGATGGAACAACAGTCCTCCTGTTCTCGGTAGGAGATAGGGGAATTAGCAGAAGTCATCTAGCTGGTCATCAGGGAATGTGCTGCTGATGCTTGAACTAGAGCATCAATATTTTTTGCTGCACTGCTTGTAACTAGCACTTCTTTTGCCAGCAGCTGTTTTTGTGTTTGTTGCTGAAATTTTAAATTCCTTCCATTCTCTCAGTTTCCTTTAGCAGCAGTAGAAGCTTTCACAGGTTCCTGAGAAGCCTGTCAGTTCCTTGCAGATCTGATAAACTTTTCATTGGTGTCTTGGGGGTTTCACCTTCATTGGTGCATGGGCATGTTCTAGAGGATGAAATAATGCAAAATCTCATGATCAAAAATACTAAATTCTACACAGTGTTTATGATTTTTAATGTCTAAATAGAATTTGAAAGGAAAAGACAGAACTTGCACTTGGCACCTGCAAGTTATCTAATGCTTTGAAGCTGTGAACACATAAAATAGGTGTTGGCCCATTGGACTTCCTTGCTATTTGAATCAATTCTATTTGTGACAGGCAGATTTTCATTTGTGCATAATATAGAGCCATGACAAAAATTAAGTAATTTTGATGGGTTAATTTTTTTTCTGCTTTAGGTTTTTGACTTCCAAGCAATTCTGAACATGATGTATTGTTACAGCCACGTCAGTGCAAGTTAAAAAAATTTAATGCCCTCATTCATTCTCAAAGAATTCAGATTTTATGTGATGTGAGATCTGTAATGATGCTGTGCATTAAAATGAAAATGCAAGGAGATTCCTTGGGATGCAATTCCTTTACAGTTCACTGCCTCTCATTGATTTGAAAGGCTTCTTCACACATTATAAATGGATTTTGACCATAGCAACATTGCATTCTCTACTACTAAAAGCTGGATTGCCTATGCAGTGGCAGCTTTGTGGCTTGCCAGAATGACTGACCTTGGGTATAAATCCATATGTCAACTTATCACAATATGATAACATGCATAGTGAAATAGGAGAAGCTAAGTTTCTTGTCAAGAAGTCCTTCGACTTACAAAGGGACAGAGGGATGAACTCAGCTATTCTTAATGCTCAGTCCCCAGAGGAATGATAAAAGACAGAGAAGGCTGACTGACCACTGAGGGGAAGGAGATTGGAGATATAATTTTGTGTGGGTACCTCTTTAGCTACCATTCATTCATAATTCACAGCAGGACTCCTCTTATGAAATGCTGTGAAAACACAGACTTTTCACCAAATATGTGCATCTCACTTGGTGACACTGGTAATAGTATAAACATTGCATGGGGACAGGAAAAAAACACAGAAACAAACAATTTCATATTCTAAAAAAGAGGTCCAAAATATCTTGGCAGTGACCAGCTTGACGTTACTGCCTCTGTTGTCTTTGCCAGCATTTAAATTAAGCTGGACTAGAATCAAATCAGTTCTATCACTACCCTGCTCTAACCTTTGGTTAAGATGATAATTTTCAGCTTGTTATAATGTTTAATCTGTATCAAAAATGCATCACACTACACTTCTTGGCACGTTTCTGTGACTGGTGAATAGGACCCTATTTTCTTGCATGTTTACAGAATATTAATTCCATGGTCTCTTTATGAGACACTTAGTGCTGTCAGTTGCCTAATGTAGAGATGAAAAACATTTTTTCTCCTCCTGAGAAATATGATTTATTAGATTCTTATCCAAACAGAATGCCTTTTCAATAGTGCCAAACGTGCACCATTCAAGAGAAACACTCACAGAGAAAAGATCTTCACCACTACAGTCCAGGGGTATGAGTCTACTGTCTATGACTCATAATTCAATTTCAACACCTCCTTCTAGATAGATAAAAGAAATGTCTGCATGTGTTTAGTCCTTTTGCTTGGTGTTGTCACTGGTGACATATTTGTCAATACCTGATGGCCATACTGAATCACTGAATAATGGCCAAAGGCCAGAAAATTTTTGTAAGACTTTCCCCAGCAGTATTTCCTACTTTATGTGACATGCTATAGTTTCATCCATGTGTTTAGAAATTTTAAAATGCATGAAAACAATTTTTTTCTTTTTCTTTTTTAAACTTCAGGTGAAAATCAACACATAGTTTCACTAAATTGGTTACAAAAAAAGTGATATTTTAGCTATCCAATATGACAGATATCCAAACCCATAAATTAAGGAATCCAGTGAGTTATTTTTATTAGTGTCATACAGCTCAGACAATCACATAGGAGGTAATATGAAAAAAAAATAAACTTGGGGAAGAATATTGCATCCTATGAAAACACAGCAAAATGTTAAATAAGTTGCACTTTTTATTTCAATATTTTCTATTTATTTCAATATTTTTTATTTGTGAAATTGAGTCATAGAGGAATATGTGATAGTTTTCCCTTTCTGAAAGCTGGGCTGCAAGCTCATCCTTAACAGAAAAAAAAAGGCTAGAGAGGAGATCTATTTTGGCTATTATGTGGTATTCAGTATTACCTGACCTCAAAACAAACCTTTTGGAGAGGAAAGCAAAAAAAGAGAGACAGATCATACTTCATACTAGGTAGGCTTTGAAAAAAGGATTAAATCAAGCTTACAAGAGTAAAGAATTTGGAAAACTTATCAAAGAAAGAGTTACAAAATAGAAAATGTCAGAACTACCTGTCTATTCACATGACTGTAACTCCAGCTCTTTCACTTGTTGCTATTTTATCTTCCCTGCAGCTTGGTTCTCAGGGGATAGATTGGAAGCAGATTCTAGCATCTCTTCCTCTTCTCACTTCTCCAGTTCAGGTGTCCTTGCCCTGCTGCTTTCACACTTGATGCTGGATTTGATGAATTTATTTTCTAGGGGCATCAAGGAACTTTTTGAAAGTATTTACTGAAAATTTTCTAGGGAAAATTACTTCATTAAACTGTGGACATGATTTGAGGATCAGCTAGATACCCTTTCATAAGGTTCTGGTGGCGGACCTCATGAAAAAACACCCTCCTAAGCCATTTAACCATGATGAGAAAAGAAAACAGTGAGGAAGTTTCTACTTCTGCTGTGTAGATTGTATTTTGCTGTGTGTTGTGTCTCTACCCAGCAGAAACACGAATTTTTTATCAAATACCATGATTTTTTTGTTGCAAACATTGCAATGACTGTTTGTGAAAGAGAAAATAAATCAAAAGCAAACATGCCCAATTCATTATAGTGTCATGCCTTCACTTTTATCTTTGGGAAGGTGCATTTGTGTTCTTTTAAAAGACGTATTCAACTGTATAACTATTTAGCCAGCTTTTCTTTTTTTTTTTTTGTATATGTCCAGATGATGTCTAAAATCCTTGCCACCTTGTTGCACAGAGCTCTTACCAAATTTTTGTTACTAGAAAACGTAGGAGAGAAGAATAGTGAGGAAAGAGCCATTTGTGGTCCCAGATGTTTTTTTGGGGGTTGTTTATTTGTTTGTTTGTTTTGTTTTGTTTTAAATTTGTCTTTTGTCTTGTTTTGGTTATGTATTTAAAAATACATAAAATTTTCAGGTGGCCAATGATAGATTAAAGACTGCTGCTTCAAATTATTCTTCAAATATTCTGCCAGCTAAAACTCCTTTTGAATAGGGATACTTTAAAAGAAAGCCTTTTCAGCACTTTTTAATAGAAAAGTGAGGCTTTTGCTTCAAAAATTCTTCTTAAGTTGGTGTTTTGTATGTCATTTTTTTTCCTCCAGTACAGATCCTATTCTGTTTTCATCAATGTTTTATGAGAGAGGATAGGAAAAAGACATGGAGAATAATTTTATCAACACCTTCACATCTTGACAAGGAATACATATTAGAGAAAGCAGTGAACAACTTGTTAGGTAAGAAACAGCAACAAGACATGTAATTCTCTGCTCCGCTCCTGTCAGTCTTGACCAAGGATATTAATAGAGCCTTCTCATATGTGTTCTACAAAACTTATGCTTAAGAAATGAGGTATTCTATTGAAAATTGTCTCCCTATTTTTTCCCTGTAATTCCCTCACCATTACAGCTCCTCCCAGTGCGAAGCTGTTGGATGCCTTTACTCATATTGTGTTTGCATGAAAATGACACTAAAATTTTAGCAGTATTTCAAATCTAGTTCCATTCTCATTAAGTCAGTTTTGCTTAAAATGGTAATATTTGAGCTAAAACTTTTCATAGGCACTTTGATTTATTTGCTTGCTCTGAAAACTATGAGCAAAAGTAGATATCTATTATTAAAATGTGAAGATTATTTTGTACTATATACCTATTTCTGACGTATGCTGTTAGTAAGTGAAACAACAGGGCAGCTGGGGGTAGAATGTAGAAATTTGGGCCAGGAAATAGTGGGAAGGATTCTTATCTGTTGTGATGATAATAAAATTTTCTTTCGCTTAATCAAAAATCTCTCCATGCATTTGACTTGTGGGTTTTTTGGTTGTGTTGTGCTTGTATGACTGCATGTGTTGTAAGCTAAACAGGTAGGTAAGTACACACTTACGTGAACCACATAATGAAGGGTCTTGAGGAGATTGTTTGTACTCTCTGAGTTTAAGGTATCCAGTCATGGGCATCAATGTTGTGCTGGGATCATACTTAGAAAACAGTCCCTGTGGCACGTTGGGATGAAGGCTGCTCTTCTTCCTGGGTGCTCCCAGACTTCTGCACACATGGGAAATAGGGGGAATTCACAGTGTGAGGAGTTCTGAAGAGCCAGCCATGTGCACTACACTGATGATGGTTAGAGATTATCAAGTAGCACTGAGCAAGCAGAAGGATGGCTGTGAGTGAAGAGTCCGCAGAAAATTCTGAAACTTCAGTTACAGTTATTTTTTTATCCAAATAAGTACTTTTTGCTGTGCCTTGGGTGAGAAGCTTTAAGTGAATAGGATGTATTTAAATACACATTGCACTGAGCAGAATGTCACCCAACAGAAATCTTTATGTTTTTCTGAACAGAACAGGTCCCAACAGTGTAAATTTCAGCTTTGAGTTTTCTTTTTTTGCCCTCAAATACTCCCCTTACATTTTTAAGTATACATACAACATACCAAAGAGATAAGAAACATTGACAGTTTCCAAATACCTGAAAATTTTTTGAAGAACATGATTGAATTAACTATGGGCATAAAACAGTTACACAACCGTGCCTGTTCTTGGTAAGGAAAAAATAGGAAAAAGGGAGACTAATAAAGGTGATGTTCTTTCATAATATTTTGATGACAGGAAAGCTGTCCTTCACGGTTACCCACAAAGAGATGGCAGGGCCTGACAGTGAGGTTAACAGGGCCCTGCAAGTGAGGAGCAGGCTATGATAAATGATGGCTCCTTTCTCACAGTGGAAGGGCAGTCCAGAAGGCTTTGGGAAAGTGAATAGACACTGGAACAGAATAAAATATCATTTGAACAATCTTCTGATTTTTGAGGAAGGTTTTTTGTTACATTGTGTGTTATTTTTCTTCAAAGCATGGAATGGTCTTAGAATTTTCTCCTTCCAACTGTATCTTGATTAGACAAATAATCTTTGCACCTCTTATTTAAAATAACTACATAAGAATAATTACAGGGTTATTCAGGAAAACAGCTCACCATTATTTTTCAAATATTTTCTTTTTTTTTTAATTTATAGAGAAGGAAGGAGAAACTTCAGTTTTAATTGAAAATCAAGCAAAATCTCACACAACCCAGATGTAAATGTATACTAGATCAAGAGCAAGGAAATGTTTAGGAATTTATGCATTTAATTTTATTTCAGTAACTTTTCCAATTAGAATTAATGGAAAGTGTGCTTCACAGTTGCTGGTTTTTAGTGTGGTTGACATCTCCGTACTATGGATTCTGAAATGTTGGCATTGAAAATTTGTGTGCACAGTGCTGACTTAGTTTACTTTAGTTCATTAAATCAGATCTCTTTTCCATTTTAAATGGCAGAACTGGAATGTGGGAATGAACTGCATTATCTAGCTTATTAAATGGAATTTATTTAATGCCAATGTCCAGAAATATAGGTCATACTTGAGGACTCCCAGAGAAGGTATACCTAGAAAAACAAGCTTTAAACATATATAAGCTTATTGATCAAAGTCAGGAAAACCATAAGCAAACTGGACACACAAAAGCAGACAGGGTAGTCAAGATCCCCTAGTACTTTAGACAGTTTTATTCTTACCTTACACTGAAAAAAAAAAAAAATAAAGCTGGCATAAAGCTCTTCTTACTAATTCAAGACAGCCTTTTAAAGAGAGAATTACTGAAATTTTTCTGGTTTTTTTTCATTTAGTTTGCATTTCAAACAAGTTAGCAGTTCCCACACACAGAGTAACTTAGAACAGCAGTCTGGGGATGTCATCCCTACACAAAATATGTGAAGAAATGAGGAATAAAATGAATGAGCAGAATAACTGACTTTGTGCTAGTTTTATCAAGGCAGCATGAATTTGAATAATGACATTCCAGTCACTTCTGTTTCCTTGTTTATATACAGTTATGCACCAAGCTTCCCCTGAAATAAATGAGGCTTTAATTTTTCTTGCTAGCTACATTAATTATGCTGCTTTTATGCTTTTAACTAATGTGACTGTTCCTGTATCAGGTAATACACGTCTGTGTTACAAACCATCATTCACAAATACCTTCATTAGGTGAGCACTTTACAATCATTAATAATGCGAACCACCATGATAATTTGTTAGGAGACATCATGCCACAAGGTTCACCAGTTTCCCTGGTACAATCAGTAATTTTGAAAGTGGATGTATTGGTTGTTTCCTAGCAAACAAAAGGAAATGGTGGTACATTCAGTTGAAGATGTGGTATGTAGTAGATGCAATATGTAGACCTAGACGTACTTTTGCCCATGTATGCAAAGTTCCAAATCTCTCCAGAAGTCTTTGGGAATATGTTGCAGATGTGCTCACCCATCTTTTAATTTGTAAAGATGAACTGAACATTTTATCTTCTGTGTCATCACTCAAGACAAAACTCTTATCTCCCCTGTTGCAAGGAGATTGGGATGAAAATTATTGTTAAAGTTCTTCATACCTAAAATTGTTGATTTTATTATTCAATTTGTATTTCAAAAGAACTAACTTTAATTTGTTCTGAGAATAAATCAGGAGTAGAACTATCTAGAATTAAATTAGGAAATGTTTGGAAATTTTTGATTTTATTTTGGTCTGAAGGTGTTTGAGTGGAGATCTGTAGATCCAGGTCTCTTATCCACAGCTTGAGAAGAAGGTCACCCTACAATCAAGGACACCAGTACCTACCATTCAAGCTAGATCCCAAGGAGACTCTCAGATCAGAATTTTCAGGATTTGAGTACTGCAACCAGATGAACACCTTGGAATAAGGAAAGTCAAAAGCATTGCTTCCTCAGGCTTAGACAGTTATCCAAAACACACGGCAGAATTTTGCTTGAAATACTGTTTGGATCTTGTAAAACTGAATTTTGCCAACATGATTTCACATAATTTCAGACTAAAGCTAGCCCATAATGGCAAATATAAAGTGTTTGGCAGGCTTTTGCTCCTGGAAAACATTTCAGTTTGACACCTGACTGTAGCTATTTGTGCTCACAGATAGATGCACCATAAACCTGATTGTGCATGCAACATTATTATGAATAGAGCTAAATGTTCATATGTACTGTTAAACAATATTATGTGATTATGAGACAGGAAAAAAGTCTCTCTTTTCCAATAAGCAGAGTTATGATTTAACTCAAATTACATATTTAAGATACAAATGCCAGTTAAAGGAAGCATGATCTTAGTGGTTTTGCTTTAAAAATCATGGTGGCACAGTCCACACTAAAAGCTTTAACTTGTTTGTTTCTTATGTATTCAGTGAAGTATACCAATTATAACCACTAAAAGGGGTTATGTCTGTTTATGTGAATTTTTAAAGAAAAGTAGAAGATTATACAGTAAACAGCTTTTGCAAACTCAGATTCAAAACTCATCTCAACATAAGTTCTAAAGTATTTCTTGCAGACATATTTTATCTGCTGTCACTGGTATCATGCCTTAGGTACAAGAGAAATTTACCTTCTGAAGAGCATGGATAGTCTAAGGAAAGAAAGGTTCTTGCTAAATCCCTTCTCCAAGGATTTGATTAAACTTGACAAAAATCTAGAATAAGAAATTATAATCCTGTTAGTTTGATTCTTTCATGTAATGGACCTGGGACATAAAGCACAATTTTAAAACAACATACTTTCAGTTTCTTCATTCCTATGTAATTTTTTTTGTGGTTACTCATATGAGACTAGTTCTCAACTATACTGCAAACCTCTCTGTACCTCTCTAAACAGTTGTTTTATTGAGAAGGCTATGATCCATTGTGCTTCTTGAATGAACATTTCCTAAATTTATAGAGATTATAAAAAAAGGAAGGAAAAATACCTCTGAGATAAATTAAAAGGTCAGACTTTTTTTTGAGACTGAATTTAGAAGCATATTATTTTATAGAAGGCTTGGTTTAGTTCCCTCCTTATTCATAGAATATCTTAAGTATTGCAAAATCTGATTAATGCTACCGAATTTTCTTGTCATGTATGCCTACACAT
>NW_008236973.1:2648134-2721228 GCF_000691975.1 Corvus brachyrhynchos | reverse complement strand
CCTTTCCCTTTTTTCCTTTCAGATCAACATCTATTCAGCAGAAAATTCTGCATCTGTGTCCATTTAGGTGATGATGCTGACTGCATCAGGATCTGATGATCCTGACTGCATAATTAATACTGGGATTCTTTAAGTGGAAATGTTCTTTGATCACAAAAATCATAACCTGGGGAAAGAAGTCTTCTCTCTGATTTGGGTGTTAGGTTTTGTCACTGTTTTTTCCATATTCACCCTTTGATAATATTATGTTTGCTAAAGGATAATAATCTAGATATATGTCTTCAAATGTAAAAAGGTGATTTTACAGGACAGCACTTAAACTATATTTCAAAAAACCAATTCACAGAAATGATCAATGAAGGTATTTTTGTTTTGTTCGTTTTTTTCCCCATAGCTGGGAAGTTGACTACAAATATCCATGCTTGAATTGATAGAATGAAAAGTCTGTTCTAATAGTGGTCACTGGAGTGTTATCCAGCAGTAAAGGATTTCAATACCATTTGTGATTCCCTCTCCTTTCCCAACCCTTGACCTGAGTTTATTGGTCTTCACATCACAGTTAATTGTTTGAGTCTAAATATCTATTTAATATGTACAATACACATAAGCAATAAACCCCACTCTCGGAAAGAAATTGTCTTACTCTAGCAGTAATTATATCAAATCCCAAGGTCTCTGTGCTCAAAATTAAGGATGAATAAGATTGTCCAGCTTCTCCATACAAGCTGTTTTCTGAATTTCTAAGTCACTAGTTAGTGCTATTTGCTCCCATATTTACAAGCCAACCTAATAAAATTACTAGATATTTCATGTCAGGAAATAGGAAACAATTTTCCTCTAGGCAGACGGGAGGAGATCATTAGGGAAGTGACTGCATTCACTTCTGGATAACAAACTGCACTTCAGCAATTCAATGCATTACTGGCAACCTTCTTATCTCCTACTCTCTCGCTGATACCTGGAGGCATATTGTCCTTTCTATAGAAGTCTTAAATGTGTTATATTTTACAGGTCTCTCACATATTTATTGTGCAGAAGATAACAGTGCAGATGTTCTGGAGAACGTTTTTGAGTTGAGTCCCTATGGAATTGTTTCCCACAACTGCAGGAGACTGGCTCTGGTGGCTGATGCAGTCTTTTCAAACCCTGAGTTTAATGTCTGGAGGCATAAAGTAATTTGGGCATTGAAAATAACAATACCTGGGTACAGGTTCTGCCTAAGCAACATGCAAAATTACAAAAATGAAATTTTAACAGACCTTTAGACATCACTGAATGTGAACTTTGATAACATTTAAAACTGCAAGGTTTTGATCCTGCATCCCTTGAATGCAGTGTTGCAGCCTTTTCATGTTGAGATCTCGAAATATTTTTCAAAGGAAAACAGCTTAATTTTGTAGGTATTGGTTCTCCTGCAAACATTTTAGCTGGTGGAACAAAATAACAAGCATTTTTAGCCTCCAGCATTTTAAACATAGATGGCAAGATATGGAGCATGTCTGTGATTGTTCTGGACAATTCTTATATACCACAAAATCAGTAAGAGCTAAGGTAAAAAGAGAGCCCTAGGGCACTGAATAGTAATGTTTAGATTGCAAGGGATATTAGAAAGCAGACACTGTCAGAATTCTGTACCTGTATTTTCTGGCATGACGTCGCAGGGATGACACTCTGCAGTATTGCTTACAGGAGTTGTCTGATAGTGTTTAAGAGTGTATAAACACACTGTCAATATACAAGTGAAATGTGAGAATTTAACAATTGAGTGAAATATCTGAAATGCCTTTCAACAAAGTCAATTGAGTTTTCTCTCCTTTCATATAACAATGAAGTTTCTTCACTGAAATTAAAACAAAAGAATTTCAGCTTTGGAAGTTTTGGAGAAACTGCCCACATGCCTAAAAGCTACTGAGATTTGTTGAAAGAAAAGGAGGGAGAAAAAACAAATCAGCTGACTGTTTTTGCAAATGTTGGGAACTGACTAGTGAGAGATGCCTCTGCCTGAATTAAGGTGCAAATGATACCATATGCAGAAGTCAACAATACAGATTTTATTTAACAATAAATGTAAGCAAGAGAGATAGAAAGGAACAGAAAACGGGAGACAGAGAGAGAGAGAGAGAGAGATCAAGCAGAAGATAGTCACCACCTATGGATCCAGAGGCATTCCATTACTCCTTTTTCACACTGGACTTCTTGGTGGTGGAGTTCCTGAGGTTGTTCAAGACTTTTCACTATTTATACATCTCAGCAAGCAAAGGAATTAAAGCTCATTGGATACACAGTTCTCTTATTCTAATGGTTGAATGATTCCATCACTTCTAATGCCAATTCGTCCTCATGCTCAGTCTTTCTCTTCTTTTGAGTTGGTTTCTTGAGTTGATGGACTATGAGTCAGTCATCATGATCTCCCCTGGGCAGAACTATCTTTTACCCATCAGAGCTGATTTCAGCACACATGCTGAGTTGGCTTTCCTTTTGTTAGACCAGTGATATGCATAGAAGAAATTGCTTCATTACACTGTTTGGCACAGTGGGGAATTTTTTCTGGATGTGTTAACCAGAATGAGATAGTCAGATCTTGCCTCCACCAGGCCTGGAGTTAGCGTCATCCTGTCACTCCATTCTGTGCTTATCTCATGGTAAAGTCTACAGAGACAGGCAACTGTGCTCTTTAGCAAACAAAACATGAGCTGTTTCATTAAGCCTATAGTGTAGTTTTTCAAATTTTCCTAAAAGAAATACACTAAGGCAAAAATTCTTTTCATTCAAAATTAAGTCTGAAATCACATAATTCTTGCAGAATTCTACTCAAGAAGGCAAAGAAATATGTTTTTAGGTTCATAAATGATTTAGACAAACATACAACATATCCAATACTGTTATGCAGAGAATCTTCTGTAAAAACCTGGGTCTTACTAAAGTGACAGATATGATTTAAAATGTTCTACTATTTTCTGCCTCCCTTTCAGCAACACTGTTGAAAATCTACAAGTATGGTAAACAGGGTGCAGACTGGTTTGATCTTACCCCAGCTGAGGCAGCACTGGTCCACAAGAGGTATGCCTGAATTGGTGCCTCTGTGCTAAAGACCTTCATCAGTCCAGTCATGCTGGCCAAAGATATACAGTGGGAGGAAAACTTAGTAAGCAGAAAAGTTTACCCTCTTTGTCTCTTAATTCTGTGGAAATGATCAAATTCAGTCTGATTTAGTCTATGAATGATTGGTGTTTCTTATATGACCTTCTGAGATGTCATTATTTAAATATGGTGTGGGGATATTTTTATTGATGGAAAGGACATCTCAAATTTTAATGTATATAATAAATTATCAACTAATAATGTATCTTTTCAGTTTTTACCAGTGAAAATCCCCATGAAATCAGACTTGAATGGTAAATTTTATGTCTCTCAAGTGTTTCTCATTTTTAGCTATTTGAAACAGCAGTGGAATGCAATCTTAATGATGCATTTCAAATATATATACTTAATACTTGTATGCTGTATTGAGGTATTCTGAATCATATTTCAAATCTATTGCAAACATCAGTGAAAAATTCAAAGTAAAAATAACATCATTATAATAAACTAATGCCACTTACTGGCTTGAAACTAAAATGAAGCATCTGCTCTATCATGGGAATTATTTAGCACCAATGTTTTACTTTCAGAAGTTTATTTAAGATTTTAATTGGAATTTCATATCTAATGACTTGTAGGATATAGCTCAAGACTAGATTTCAAAATAGTGTGGAATATAATAAATGTTAATGAAGAGAAAGTAAGATAAATTTTAAAATGTTAATATTTGCAGCAGAAGACATATTACATTCTACTCCTTTGTTCCTTGTCTTTCTTTTTTTTTTCTTTGGTCGTATCTCTAGAAATTTCCCTTTATCCTTTTAGTGTTCTTGACTTATTCTACCTGCCTCCTTTCCTCTAGTTACAGATGCACAGAAAAAAAATATTCAAAAATCTTTTTTTCATCAATTAATTCTTTTCCATTGATTTAATTATTTTCTTTTTTTATCTTTAACTTTTCTAAGCCTTTTTATTCATTATTATTCTATCATTTTCTCTTTCTTCTTGCATTTTTCTCATTTGTCTCATGTAAATAATATTCTCTGCCACTACCTTTCTATAAGATTCCCCCTTTCCTTCTTTTTTCCATTTTTCTCTTGTCTTTTCCTACTTCTCATCCTCCCTCAATCTGTTGTGTTTCCCTGTACTTTTCTTCTGTTTCTTATCATGAGCTGATCATTTGTCTGTTGCCAACAAATCAGCATCTAAAAGCTGGATTTTAGAATAATGTTCTGAATCTACATCCCTAGCAAAAAAAGCAAAAGTTGTAACACCATTGCTTTCATGTTATGTTCATATTGATTGTAGATTACTGTGCAACACTCCAGAATGCTTTTATTTTCTAGCATTTATATTGTAGTGGAGCACAAATACCTCATTCTTGGATAAGAAGACTAGGACAAGTATTTGGACTACTAAGTATGGGACAAGTACAGAATGAGAAAAAATTAGGAAATAAGCGACAATAACATTATTTTTCTTCAGGAAACATTTATTATATTTTGCTCTATGGTGGATCATACTAGAGAGTGATTAAAATAAATATTCAGGGAAATGGATGAAATATATTCAGATGCAATCACAGACTGAAGTGTGATTCACTTTTCAAGTTTCTATTGTTGTCATTCAAGATGGTACTTAATATGAGCAATGCAGTGAGATCAAGATGACGCTCAGTAGTCAACATCAGTGATAAGAGCTTTTTGAGTCTTAATTTGTGTATAATTGTGTCTGAACAGCAGCTTTTTTTTTTTAATGTCCTTTTTATTACTCTGATTTACTAATAGTACAGACAAAAAAATGAAGAATGTTAATCTAGTGCTGTGTGGAAAGCAGAAGGACCTGGAAATCACCAGAGAATTGAAGAGAGTTCTTCATTCACTACTTTTCTTTGCAGAGTCAAAGCCTATTAACTGCTTTTAAAAATTAATTGAATACATATAATGAACCCCATTCCACAGGTCACATGGGTTTTTGGGAACTTTTTAGAAGAACTCATTGATCCATCACTTTAAAATGTAAAAAGTTTTCCTACCCTGAAATTACAGACAGATAATAAAGAAGAGACATATGACAACAGATGAAGATCTGGCAGATTCTTCCTTCCAGTCATTGCCCAAATAAACAGAGAGCAGGGCAGACTGACCTGTTAGGTAATGCCCTTGCCTTCACAAGCAGATGGAGAGCAAGCCTTCCCTGGTACTGTTCTGAAGTTCTGTAGTGGCAGCTGAATGTGGGGACATGCAGGATCTGTGGAGCTCCGCCTTTCCCAGGTCCAGCGCACTGAAAGGCTGAACAGGTACTCCCAGCAGAGACACATGCACAGTGTGAACATAGCTAGGTGCACAGACTGACAAAAGTGTGTCTTTTTCGTCACAGCTCTCATCCCAACATGAGCAGCACTGACTGTTCCTCTGCTCTGGTTTATCAGGGTGGGAGATTGTTAGCGGAGTATATAAACACCCACAGAGTGCACAAGTCTCTTGCATACCTATCTGTACATGCTCAGTCCACTTCTTAGCAGATCTCTAAGCCACAGCTTCTCTGAGTTGCTAACAGTGGGCACTCAGGACCCTCCAGCTTGTGATGTCTCATTCTTTTTTCCCTAGGCCCGCCAGTGTTGCCACCTTTTCCTTCATACTTGTTCTCTCACAGCCACCTTGTTCCCTTCCTTTCCTTACCTTTGACTCTTCTCCTTAGCATCACCTAATGTTTGTCACATCCTGCAATCCCCTGAAACCATCTTTTGATAAGTTTCATGCACTCCCCCAGACTTCTGCTGCCAGTAAGTACCATGTGCATTGAGACAGCTAGCGCCTTCAGTTGCATGCAATTAGAGGGAGAAAGCTCTGACCAGAGACAATGGTCTCGTTGTATGTTCTTAGAGATTAACCATTAGATAATTTAACAAAAATTACTCCCACATGTCACATAGAATTCAAAATTTTCTTATAACAGACATAGATAAACTGCACAAATTATTTAAGATACTCATACCTGAGGAGAAAAGGGGCACACCCATTTGAGACATCTCTTATGGGAGAGAGATCTCATAAAATCATGTATATGTATTTTGCACCTCTAAAGGCTTTATGTCTTCATTCACCATAAATATAATTTGAATGAATGGTTTTATGCAGATGTCAAACTTTAACATGGCTAAAGAATATGTTGTGGCCAATATATGACTTAATATACACAAGTATTAAAAAGGAAAATAAATAATAGGTAAATAATTTACTGATTGATGGAAATAATTGGCTGGAATTCTAGTCCTATGAGGAGAACAAGTTGATATTTGAAGTTAGTATAGTTTTGGTTGCTTGAGATATGATTCTACCACCAGTTATTTTGTAATAACATGTCGAATATCAGTAAAAACATTTAATTCATTTTTTTCTAAAGAGGTTATCTCCATGAAACATTCAGTATGGTTTAATTTATGCTTTTTATTTAGGCCAGGAGGAATAAAATAAATGCAATTACAATTATACAAGTAAATGTTATTTCAAACCCTCTAGCAACAGGAAATGGCTTCATAACAAAATTATGTAACAGCTGCTATCACTACTGATCAGCTTGATAATGTTTTCTCTCTCTTTTTCATTTATCAATAAGAATTATTTCATGGCATTATCTTCAACAGGTTGGGTAGTGAGGAAGAAATAAAGCAGATACAGGGTATACATGTAAATATGGAAGTGGTGAAGCAGTCTACGTTCTTTTGACACAGAAATGTCTTGGGTCTTCGTTGTACAGTGAGTCAGTTGTTACCTATATGCTTTGTTTTATTTTTGATCACTAGAATGACCAGTGATTGTTTGAAATGAAACAAGCCCTTGGTTTACATGGCATCAATATTTGTGAAAGACTGAAAGTTCTGTCTGCAAACCAGAAATAAGATGATTTTGTCATAGTTAAATTTTCTGCATGGATTGTATGGTAGCTGTAGAGTTAAACCAGCATAGTTATGCAGTTAGAATTGCTGGAAAGTCATCTGGGTTTTCTGGGTCAGTCGAGATATGAACAAAACTGGAAATAAATATTAGCTAAGAAAAAAAAAGTGTATTTTCCCAAGAACCAAAGAACATTGTGTGTACTGAGCAACACTGCAAATATAATGTGATAAAATGAGGAGGATGTTAATGCCTATCTTTAGAGACCTATCTGCTAGCAATCATTGATGTAATGTGTGGAGAAAATTATTTTGCCCACAGACTTCTGTATACAATAAATTCTATAAATGAATTTGATAAAGGAAGTAAAAAGCATATGTAAGTCCATAATCAGTAGAACTTATTTTAGAAAAAGAGTCAGTTTGATCCTAAAACTTGGTATTTACCAGGTACAATCAGGTATTTATTACTACTTGCCCAAGTAGTTGTTTCTCAGTCCATCGACAGCTCTGACTTGTGTTGGAGAAAGTCCTTATGTTGTAATACCTGTGTTGCCCCTTTAAACATGCTGCTCTCAGTAACATGTATATCAGTCTTGTTGATTTTCCAGCAAGTCACACCTCAGGCAACCTTTGAAGTGGTTGGCTCAGCTGCCATGGATCCATTCTAGCTGCGGCTATCAGAGGAATTGTCTATTTCTAGATGGCCCCCCTACTTCTGGGAAAAATGTGCAGTAGCATTTTGGCAAAACCAATTATGTTCACATGTTTTTCCTTCAAAAATAAATTAAAGATCAGTTCATTCTACATGCCAGCTTCTAGTGAACATCATAAATCTGTTGTCATTTTCATTATTTTTTTGGTATTAACTTAGCGTTTCCCACAAAATTCCTGAGTAGCATGTTACCTTACTTTTGAAAAGCACTATTAGTTCACTCCTGCAGCTGTTTTCTCACTGAAGATGGAAACAGAGATAAATCCTGTATATACTCTAAGAGCAAGTAACTTGTTTCCCTTTATATATATTTTCAGCCTAGAATAAATTGAATTGAACATAAAGGGAGGAATTTATAATTTATTACATCTACATTAGCAAGACCTAGACTACTAGGACCTAGCATTATCTAGACTGGATTTCTTAAGAGTGCAAAGGCTGCCTTAAGTTAGAGATCAAAACAAAGCATAAATTTTCCTCTGCCAGATCATTTTTGCCCTGGAGTCTTGCAAAGAAATCCCCACACAACAAACTAACCCACCGTAATCTGCACACCTGGTAAGACAAAAAATTCCATGTTCATTTCAAAAAAGAACTTTTAGTCATTTGCAATTCAGCCATGTTTCAGTAATTGCTATCACTTATATTTGATTGTTTAGGGACCTTTCTCTCACCCTCCTCTGTCTTTCAATCTCCCTGTTTTTTTTTTTTTAATTGTGTGGTTCTTGAAATGCAATGAAGAGTTAGAGATGTCAGCTGTCAGGAGAAAGCATGTAGCAAAAAGGATATGTAAATAATAAGCCCAAATATTCCTTCAGTCCCTAAGGAGCAGAAGCAATCAAAGACATTGTTTCTGACTCACTCAATGAAAAATAGTCTAAGCAAAGGTGCCCATGTTGAGAAAGCCAGAAATGCTTTAGAAAGTTCGAGTTACAAAGAGAGAATACAGAAAATATTACATGTGGAAATGAAATAAAATATGCAAGCATATTAAGAACTGATTTACCTTTTAAAAACAGTAATCTCATTCCTTGTGTCAGAAAAAACCACTCCAAAATATGAATTTGAGTTCTAATATGCAGTCCTGGCTAAAAGTTCAAGAAATCAACCATCCCTTAAACATGGTAGGATATCACAGAATTGCAAAAAAATTCAGGTTATCAGTGACTCCTGGTATTCATTGAACACAGACACCTGCTCAAAGCAGAACTAACTTCAAAGTAGATCAGTTTGCTCAAGATTTTAAGTCGGTTTTGAAAATCTCCAGGAGCCTCTCTGGATAACACAGCCTCATGTATAAACACTTGCAACTGGATTATTTTTTTTCCCTTTTTCTCCAGGCAGGAATTGCCATGTTGCGTTCAGCCTGTTGCCTCTTTCTGTTTTCTAGTGCACGTCAGAGAACAGCCTGATTCTGTCTTTTCTATTCCCCCACTTTCTGCAGTGGGTAAATACAATTTATAAAGTCACAGGTGCATGTAGGAAAGTTTTATAGACCGTAACCTGAAGGGCTGTGTGAAAACTACACTTCTTTCCCAGCCCCCACCACAGTCAGAAGAGGATTTGTGGTGAATATTTTACGATCATCTTCTACTAATTTTCCAAGAAGAAATTTTAGTCTCCCCTCCAATATGCCCTAGCATCCTCCTCTTACCCTTTCCCAATGATACCATTTCACTAACCACTGAACAAGTTATTTTTTCTCCCCTTGACTTCTACTACACAGCCATAGCATTTGTCCTTTTTTTGTCTCAAGAATTACAAACTTCTAATTTTTTAAGTCTCATGTGATCATGATTATTTGTACCTGAAATAATTTCAGTACTGCCCTGGAGCAAAAATGCAGTTGGCATAAGCTTTTCTCACAGCACACTGCAAGATAGAGTTGGCTCTGGTATTTCTGATTTCCCAGCCTGCTTGTTTGACTAATTAGATGTTGGGCTCTGTAGACGGTTTTGAAGTTGTTTATTCCCTGTCTAATGACATTACATGTGTCACAGCAACTGGTAATGTGAGGTGCTCAGCTTAGAAAATACCCAGGAAACATCTGGGGTTAGACACTGCCAGTCTGCAGAGAGCCTTGTTTTCTCTTTACCCAAATAAAACATCCTAGAAAGGGAGGCAAAGAAAGAGATAAATAACAACATATTAATACTCAGGCATCCATTACATAGATTGCTAATACAAGTTCAATATCTCAGAGAGAGGAAACAAAGGCACTACCTCTGCTTCTGCACATTTCCCCTATTCTGCAATGTTGGCTTGCAGCATTTTATTCAATTTTGGGCAGTGTCTACTTTTTAGTTTCTAGCAGATATCCTAGTAGTCTGTAGCTAAAAGTAAATGCATATTTTTAATAAAGGAACAATAGCTTTGGGTTTTCCAGTGGATGCTAGATTTATTCCACACTTTTCTCATGAAGTACTTTTGTATTCCAAATGATCACATCTGGCAGCTGCCCAAGTAAAAGAGCCCTGCCAGCTCAAAGACACACTGCCAGAACATTAATATTCATGCTGCATTTTGGTCTTCTCATTTGTGTACTTAACTCTCTGAGACACGGGAAGGTCCGTGGGGAACACTGATGTGGGAGCTTCAGCCAGTTGTGCATCAGGATTTCGTTAAAAAATCAGAGAAGAATACAAATTTTAGAAGCATAGGCCCACTGCTGCCCTTAGAGAGGTTTATTAAATAATAGCTAGCAAGCATCAAGTGGGACTATAACCTGGAAGCTGCTGAAGCTGTTGACTATCCTAGCTTTAATCCAGAAGACAGCTAGGACTGTAGGTTTGTGCTACAGCATCTGGAAGATATTTGAGAACATGTAATCCAGTTCCTATAGACATCTGTAATGAGGAAAGTGTAGTATTTTGCACTTTCCGAATAAAGGAAACCCACAAGAAAAACTCCTTTTTAACCCATCAGAAGTTATGTTAGATGAACTCAGTGTGTATTAGTTTACATAAACAGATTCCAATACACATATTCTAAATGAAGTTTATTGGAAAACATATTATTGATTTTGTAGGAATTTCTTTCAAAATACATTTTTATAATATAATAATTATAAGAAATAAAATAAAAATGTATGTGTGATGTTATTAGCATTCCCAAAATTTATCCTTGTCTCCTCCATACCTTTAGGAATATTTTTATTGTGTTCTCTTTAAAAAGAAAGCCATCATGCAATAGCTAGAGGGTATTTAGAGGAACTTTTTGTGTCTCTTATATGAGGAACAGTGGTCCAAACCTTCAAAGTGTTGATAGAACTCCAGTTAAAACTGAAAGTAGTTGAAAAAGTCCTCTAGTAAAATAGCATTAGTATGGAGAAAGCTTATAGTTTTCCTCTCCTTCATTCTAAATGGATTGTTTTCCAACACATATGTAAATGCTTTTTCTAGGCAGAGTGAGTTAGTGTGTTGTTTTGGTGCAAAGAGCAGCATGGTTTATCATGGCCTCACGTGATAAGAAAGGCAGGTTACAGTGAGGGCCCAGCTCATTGCTTACTGATCACATTCAGCACAGTCATGTTCTTTTCTTCAACTAGGTGCAGGTTATCAGCTGAACAATTTTTCTTTCCATCAGATAAAAGCACTTGCCTTCCAAATTAAGGAAGAATTCAGTGTTTTTAGAATATAACCACAAGATTGACCAAATAATCCCAGATTCTTGCTCCTGTAGTATATTACTTTAACTTCTTACTGTTTGTCTCTATATAGAGATAAAATATTTAACTAACCTTTCAAAAACTGGCTTGTTGTGTAGAGGGAAGTTTGGAAAAAGGTTTTGATTGCAACCAAGATTCACTTTAACTAAAATGTGTATGATAAAAAAAAATTTTAGGAATGGGACCTGTCATGTCATCAAAGAGAAAAAAATTCAAAGATCTTAAGTAGATTTTGTCAAAATACAAACAAACAGCAGGGTGTAAATAAAACGGCATTTTACCAGATTAACCTTTTTTTGACTTCAAAATTTTAAAGATTTAGCAATCATAGACAGAGAGAATTATAGAAAGCATTGGACTTTTATTTTAGCAGAGGGCAAAAGGACAGGTCAGGGTACAGACAGCTGCTAGGAGAAGGTAACACAGTCCCTCAGAGCTCGACCATCTTTTCTGCCCAACAGTACAGAGCAGAGTTTTTTATGACAGTTTAACCTCTTGCCAAACTTCATGAAGAATGCACAGCAAGTAACCATTAACTTTTGGATCTTGTGCATCACAGAAGTTCAAGTATTCTTTAGGATGAATAAACTTCTGCTAATTTTTTAGATTTTTTCATCTAAAAATGCAGTGGATGAGTAGCTAATAAGACATACACAAGAGCACAGCATTTGCCCAATATTGCTGTGACAAGTTCAGCTTATGTTACAAAACTAAGGTTTAAAGAATCCATTTCAGACCCCCCAGCTAGTTTGAAAAAGCAACTTGATAATTTCAGACTATTTGCAAAAAGAATTTTTATTCAATGCTGAACATGTAAACATTAAAGACCCATTTGCTCTTCTGCTATTGTGGTCAGTCACCAAAGAACACTTTTCCATAGCAGTCTTGCAGAGAAGCCCCAGTCCCAGATAAGAAATATATTTTTTTTAAACCAAGGAAATGTATTGTGTACTTTCTTAATAGCATAACATTTTACATCAACTGATAGAATAGAGAAAGAAAAATCTAAGAAATGCTAATGCTAAAGAGTCTTTTCTCTATACACACATACCCATATGCTGTGGAAATAGCTACACAAACACAGGGATGACTTGACTCAGACACATATGCCTATGCAATTATATATGCACTTTCAGATATTCATCGCATTCTCTAGACCAAGATCTCATTTGCTTATCTTGAAATATTTTTCCAGAAGAAAATCCAACTTGTTTTCCTGTACTAGGTTGTCTTGAATAGATAGATATTTTCTCTTTGGCTACGTAAAGCTGCACACTCGTTCTAGAGAAATGGTATTTTTCTGCTGCTATAGCACTGTACGGGAGTACTTAGAAGGGTTAATCATTAAATAATTATGCAATGAACAAAATAATTGATTTATTTTTCTTGTTGCTGGCAAGAGAAAATTATAGCATAGCAACCATATTTTTAAATAGAGTGGTTTTTTCAGTCAATTTCCAAGCTCTCTGTACCCATATTATTAAAACAAATCCCTATTGAGTATCCCCATTTATGTTTCATAATTTGGTGTCTCCAGTGCTCAAAGCTGATAGTTGCCATTTCTTTTTGTCTTAATCTGTAGCTGTCTTCCTGCTCAGGTAGTCCACAGAAAGCTGTATGAGTGAAATTCTGGCCTGAAGCTGCCCAATTTTCAATTGTGAAGGAACAAGGACCTTTACTTCATTCTAAAAACGACAATATTTTTCATTTTCCCTCAAAATGGCATGCAACCAAATACAGTGGCGGGCAACAACTATGAATGTGTTGTAACTAACAAAGACAGTGCTACACCACAACTCCATTTCAAAACCAGAACAGGTATCAGATATGTTAAAGTTGAACGAAGGTTATATTTATAAAAATTTAATTAACCAAAGTATGCCTTTTCCAAAACATGGCATTGACCTCACAAAATTGTGGTATATCATGACATAGTAGGCTACCACCCACCCCATTGCCAAAATCTCCTGTTTTCTAAAACAGTGGAAATTATTGCAGTAGAAAATACTTTAAACCATTTTTTTTAACAGCTAACCTCCCTGAAAGAAATTTATTAATTCTCACTGCTCCATGCTGTACAGTAAAATGTGTGTCCTTTGGACTCAGTAAATTACATAAGACATGCTGCAAGAAGCAACATGGTGGTACAGTAAAAAATCAGAGATAAATACAATAAGCAGCTGAACTAGTGGTGAGAGTTTTTTGGTAAAATTACAGAATTTATTTAATTTAGAGTTATATAAATTTGTTGAGCATGATACTTCTTAGGACCAGGAGTACACCAGAATTGTTATTAAACAAATGTTTTCCAAGTAAAAGAAATATTTTTGTGGATTTGGCTACTTTCTTTGTTCTTTCATCAAAAGGACTTAAACACAAAACTGCAATACTTAAAATGACTCTTGTCTTGTAAAATAAAACCTAAAAATTATTTCTCTTAACAGCTCTTGAAAATATTTGCATGACAAGTGAAAAGAAGTGTCTTTTTTTTTAACAGTCTTTTCAGGTTTCTTGAGAAAAGGCAGTTTCAGCTAGGCTTGCTATTTCTGCAGCTCAAATGCTTACAACTTAAATATTTATAAAGAGTGAGGAAAATAACTCCATTTTCTGCAGCTGATTCTGAAACCTTTGTTCCCTTTCTTTGAATAGGCGTAGGCAAACATGTAATTTGTCCTGCCTTTTGTCTAACTGCAAACAATAGATTAAGTTCAGCTGAACATGCAAGGGAAAAGACAAAAGCAAACATTGTCAAGCACTTTCCATTAGCTGGAATTTTTTTTCTCATTAAAATGACAGAGTGCAGTGAAGCTTTTCTTCTCTTTGTTTTAATAATCGTATCCAGTGGGTATGGCTCTCAAGGAAATTGAAAGGTCAAGACATGTACACACTTATGGTTGGGGTGATAGCATAGACTTGTACATCTTCAGCTGGAAGCTTTTGGATAACAACTGCGAAAAAGATGCAAAAAAGTTAAATTATTTAAGGCATAATCCAGATGGCTTTGAGATATTATTTCTTTACAATCTAAATCTAACACTCTGTTTCAGTTTAAAGCCATTCTCCCTTGTCCTATCACTACATGCCCTTGTTAAAAGTCCCTTGCCATCTCTCTTGTAGAATCCTTGGAGCCTTCTCTTCTCCAAGTTCAGAGGTAGACCAAGCAGAGGACAGCTGGAGCCCACAATACTTTTGTGTTAGCTAGTGTGAATAAAACCCTTGCACCGTAATGCTTAAGAGTGAAGGAAATGATAGAAAATTGCACTGCAGGGTAAATTTTATAAGACAGAATCATACCCTCCATCACCCCTTGTTATGTAACTTTTGCTTGTAAAGCATAACAGCTTTTTTCCACTGGGATATAAATTACACTAGATTTACTTAAAATTTATTTTAAATATACTACTCTGACCAATTTCATTATATTTTGATTACCTTTTGTAATAGATATCAGATGTGGTCCATGTGGTCCAGTCTGATCTTTTGATCAGATCACAAATTCAGGTTTGTGCTACTAAAAATTCATGTGGGGGAAACAAGCAGCTTAATATTAAAATTCAATTCATTGAACACTGAAGCATCATAGGAGTGTGATGTCTAGTTTTACTGAAAACCATAAACATATATCTTAATTTGATACCCATACCCTAAGGTTGTCATATTGTTATGAGGTAGAGTTTCTGACTCTTGAAAAACTGTAAGAAAATCCAAAATTTCATTTAAAATTAGGCTTACTGACTTAAATTCTTTATTGAACTTCTGGGTAAAAGTGTGGTTCTTATGAATTGGAGTAATCACAAAGTTCATCAACAACACAGAAAAGGAGATTTCATTTACCTCCTCTGTTCTTTGGAGACACGCATTCAGCACTCTAGAGACTTAATGAACCTTCCCTTCAGAATTGCTATAGTTCTTATAAAAAGGTTTGTAATAAGACAATCATTCCACAGAAAAAGTACATGATTTCTTACCCTCTAACCAGTCCCTGCCACACAAGATTTTAATTTTGTTTAATATTAGCAACAGAAAAGTAGATTTTTGCCCATTCTATCATATGCGGAAATAATACTAAAAAAATCAGGCTTTTTACTCTACCAATGATTTCATTTGAAAAAAAACAACCAAGCTAGCTTTACTAGTTCTAATTTTAATAGCAAAATTCACAGGTATGAAAAAAAGAAACAAAAATCTGCTCTTAGAAATCTTTCTTAGAAAGTTTACATTGGGACACTGTAAAGCAAGACAAAAAAAATGAAAATTGGCTTTTACACTGATGGTGAAGGGGACATGCCAAGTGAAGGGGTCACTTCTTCCTCCTCGCTGAACCTCCTGTATCTGAGCATTTTTATTTTTCCTAGGAATGAAATTTTATGATAATTTCAGTCAAATACATACACGACTTTGTGATGTTCATGGCATGCTTTGGAAAAGGCATACTTTGGTTGTGTTTGTAAATATAACCTTCTTCCCACTTTAGCATATCTACACACGAGATAAACAACCTAACAGTCAAAAAATCTTCCCAGCATCTGTAAAGGAATATTTAAAATTGTATCTATTAAATGTTATAGATGTGCACTTTTTTCCCATTAACAATTGCATAATTCGGAAGAAAAATATTAAATCTAACTCTATTTAGTTGGTTTTCATGGGAATATGTTGGTATGAAAGGACAGGCTTGTTACTATTTTGCTAAAGCAGAACAGATAGTGTGAAAATGATCATGAGATTAAATGGTGTATTAAAAGCAGATGAGCTTTGGTACAAAAAGTGGCTTTCCTGTGTTCCTCACATCACTTTGATTCCAATGTTCAGCAGACCATGAACAAAGTAAGGACGGAAATGTTGTGTTTTCTCTTTCAGTGAGCTAAATAACGTTTCAGATTTTGCTTAGCCAAATCTCCACCTGAATTAGAAACTACACGCTGTACAGGGAAAGATGGATTCTGCTAATTAATGTATGGTTTGGTATAATTTAATTAGAAATGCTTTTAGAAACAGGAGGGTACCTGTCTGATAATGCTGAAGAACAGAAAATCAGACAGTATGTAAAAGTCCAATTCATGTTTGTGTGGTTGTACTGGGTTTGCACTGCCTGGTTTTAGGGAGCAGGGGGACCACAGGGGTGGCTTCTTTGAGAAGCTGCCAGAAGCTTCCTCCATGTCTGGGAGAGCCAATCCCTGGTGGCTCCAAAGACGGATATGCCTCCAAGATGGACCAATTAGAAATGGTAACACCTCTGTGATAACATATTTAAGAAGAAATCCAAACAAAAGTTGTTGTGCAGTAATAATTGTGGCTAGAGAAGAGCAGAGTGAGAACATGTGAGGAGAACAACATGCAGACACCAAGGTCAGGGTAGAAGGAAGGGGAGGAGGTGCTCCAGGTGCTGGAGCCAAGATTCCTCTGCAGGCTGTGGTGATGACCATGGTGAAACAGCTGTGCCCCTGCAGCCCATGGAGGTCCATGGGGATGCAAAGATCCACCCTGGATCCACGCCCCACACTGGAGCAGGTGGATGCCTAGAGAAGGCTGTCAGCCCATGGGAGACCTGTGGTGAGGAGGGCCCTGCTCCCATGCTGGAGCAGCCTGTCCTTGGAGGACTGCACCCCATGGAAGAGTGACCCACGCCGCAGCAGTGTTGGGAGGACTGGGGGCCTGTGGCGTGGCCTGGTCACAGAGAGCTGTTGCTCTTGAGATGGAGCCACGCTGGAGAAGGTAATGGAGAAGTTTCTCCTGTGGGCAGGACCCCACAGTGCAGCAGGGGAAGGATTCCTCTCCATGAGTAGTGGGACAAAATTATGGGTGATGAACTGACCATAACCCCATTCCCTGCCTCCTTGCATTGCTGGGGTAGGAGGTAGAGCTGGAAGGAGAGAGGGATAGGGGAAAGGTGTTTTTAAGGTTTTTTTTTTTATTATTTTTCATTATCCTGCTCTGATTTTGTTAGTAATAAATTCATATCTCTGAGTTGAGCCTGTGTTGCCTGTGATATTTGGTGAGTGGTCTCTCCTGCTACTTATCTCAACTCATGAACCCTTCATTAAATTTTCTTTCCTCTGTTTCTCTCCTCCCTCCCAGCAGAGGGGAGTGAGCGAGCTGCTTTTGTGGTTGCCTGGCATCCGGCCCGGGTCAACCCACGACAGTGGTGAATTTCTATCTGAAGTTTTTCACAGTCAGGTCCTGCTTATTTGTGAACACTGAGATAAGGGGAATTTCTTGAAAAACTCTGAGCAAGGATGCAATTTTTTGATGTGCCACAAAATCCACTGTGAAACTCATTTGGGAAGACAGGTAGTTTGAAAACTAAAGCATTGAACAAATCCTATACTGAATGAATGAGGCTTTTCAGGACTGCCTTAGAAACCACCAAGCAACAATCAAATGATCATGTATCAAGGATAGCTGGCAACATGGAACAGCTTGATAGCAGCTGAGATCTGATGGTTTGTAATGTGTAGGATGTGATTACTAATTCAAATTAGAATGCATTGTCATGTGCTTGTTTAAGATAGGGAAAACACAATGCTAGCCTAGAAACCATTACATTTCATAGACTTGCATAGCAGCCTCATCAAATAAACTCATTGCATCAACTGTTGCCACTACAAGGAAATGAAATCCTACAGGAAATGACAGGGTGAGATCTATAAACATTTCTGTGTCTAAGTGTATATGATGAGTGTTGTGATTTTTTTTCTTTCCCTTAACTTTAAAGGCACAAAGTTCCTATAACTGTTTTTCTGTAGGACTCTGTTAGAGCCTGTCAGATGGTGTTAGTGCCAGGCTTTGTCTCATATAAACTTGTCACACATACCCAAATGCTTTGACTGTTGTTATTCCTGAAAGGTGAGTTCTAGAAAAGAAAATGACCTATGAAAATCCCTCCTCATGACTGCACCTGCCTGTGCTGATTCTGGTAAAGGAGACTATCAGCACCTCACAGCTGTTTCATGCATCCTTATCTTCAAGGCCTGTTTCTTATCCTGGCTCTTGGGTTTTTGTGTTTGGGGTCTGTAGCTGTATAAATGGGATTATCTGTTCTCAAGCTGGACCATGTTAGCATTAGGATAGGAAGAAGCAGGAAGGTGTCCCAAGCAGGGATTGAGAATGAAGTCCCAGCAGAAGTTCTGCAGCTTGTGACATTCTCTTCCATTCTTTCATTTCTCTCTTCCTTGGTGAAAATATTTCTCTCTGTGGCAGCAAATTAACAGGCAAAGCTGACAAGAGATGAGCAGGGACAGTAGGTTGCAGCACAGTCTGGCATGTTCTCCTTGTATATAGTAGTATCTGATTCACTGGAACATAGATTTCAAGAAAAGGTCAATCAGTCTAAAGGACGGGAATCATCTATCTAGAAATGCTAGAGCTAAGTTGGTGTCAGCTTTCTAGCAGTGACAGGATAACCTCAGCTGCAGGCTACTATTTATCAGTTAACCTTGCCCTTTCTGTTGCTTACTTGAAATAATAACATTTTCTTCTCTGCTTATAGTAAAAATAAATATTTTACTTGTACAGGGATGTCAGGTTAAGCCATTCTGAGTTTGAGTTACAACAAGAAACTGATCAGAGTAGATCAATAGTTCATAGAACTGAAGTTCAAACATGCCTACTAATCCACATGCCTGCATGTTCCCAAGTGTGCTGTTTATTTTATTCCCTTTATAAATTATTTAAAAAAGAAAAATCTCCATTCAAAGTAAGTCATTTTCCCAGTGAATATCATGTCAAATTTTCTGGCTTTAATTCAGTCAATTAATTATATTGTATTGTCTATAATTGTTATACTAAGGATGGGAAAACCAATATTTGAAAGTGTATTAAAATATCTTAAGATTTTTTTTTTACAATTTAGGTTTAAAGACATTTTTACAATGAGTGTGATTCACTAATGAGTTGATGACTTGCTGTACTTCCCTTTCAAACATTTTCTGTGGACCATTATTGACTGTGATTTCTACCATAACTGGGCGTGTAATGACAGCATCAAAGACAGTCGACTAGCACTTTTTAAAATCTATCATGCTTAAAAACAAAACAAAGCAAAAAAAAAAAAAAAACCAACAGAAAAATGCAAAAAATGCTCAGCAGTATGGTGTTCATTATAGACTAATATTTCCAGTTTCTGACAGGTTTGTATAAACTCATCTTGACACATTGTTACAGCATTTGCTTCTTAAACTAGAAAGATTATTTCAATACTTCCATAAATGCAGTAAGTACAGTCTATACATAAGGTCATCTACATGACACTAAAATTTCTAAATCCTCTGGTCTGGTCTAGTGAGATACTAATTTTTGTGTTGTAATCTGCTTTGGGGAATGAGTGCTAGGTCTCTCAGCAGCTCTGTCAGTATAAAAATACTGCTCTGAGTAATTTAGACATTACTAGTAAAAAGTTAATTTGGCTTGTTTGGTTGTTATAGTAAGTTTTCTCCTGTTAAAACAAAGTTAAAACTCTCCCAGAGTTTTGGGATTTGCAAATTGGCAATTACCTAGCTATTAAAAGTAGAAGTGTCGACAAACATCACTTCACCTTGACTGGTATCCTTAGTACAGTCCACCTAGTTCATTACTGGAAGACTTGGATAGCCCCTTGTCCCCTCTTACTGCATGTCTGAGACCACTGTCGTTTGCCAGAAGATGCTTTGCTGAACTGAAGAATTCCTGAGGGATTTATTCAGACTCCTTACACCTCACTAAAGAAGGTTCCAAATGCAGCAGAAAGATGAGTCAGTGAAGCAGCAAAGCTGATACACCACTGTAAGGAGGATGTAGTAAGAGCACAAAACACAGGGAAAGCTGAAGGGTAAGAGTGGTGAGAGCACACCATGGCTTTATGTGTGAAGCTGCAGAGCAGTACAGCAAATCTCGTGATGTTCAGCTGTCGAGGCTTTGGTTACACAGCAGCAGTCAGTCACCCATTTTTAGCTCAACAGATCAAATGGAGTATTCACTCATCTAAGGATGCCTGGTCAGGTCTGAGCACATGTGCTATATAAGGAAGGATATAAATAAATAAATATAAAGCGGAAAATATGAGTTAAAAAAATATTATTTATGGGTATGATAGTTAAAGACCAGTTAATCCAATTTAAATCTGTAATTAAAGTCTTTTATGTCTATTCAATTTATTTTCTAACTTTTTTGGTTTTTTAATAAAATGGATTCTTTTTAAAGTATTTAATTATAATATGAGCTTTTTAGCAACATTTTATTTCATGGAAAATATTTATATCCAGAGGTGGCTGGAAGTTTTAATTGATTTTTCACACTTCAGTGCCGTCAGTTTTTGCAAATACTTCTTGTGCCTTCTCAGTAGTGTCCCAAACCCAGATTTAATTTTGATGTGACAAGGGAGTTACTGTGCCTAGAATTCCAACATATTATTTAAAATATTTTTCAAGTTTAATGTCAAATTCGTTTGTTTTGTGGGTGTTGAGTTTCAGGTTGTATGCTCCAAGCATCTTCTGAGTTTTAAACTGTCTACACCGCATGAATAGTGAAAGAAAATCTGCATTCCTGGCCTGAGTCATAGTATCTTACTTTTCAAATCATCTCAATGAAAGAGAAAGACTACTTAAAGAATAGGTTTTTCACCTTGAGACATCAAACTCCATTTGGTTTTTATCAGGGCAATTCTCACTGAAATTACTTTTGATGTTTTATACATATAACCAATATGTGTATGAGGATTTACAGGATTTAGCTTACTCTATGCCTCAGAAAGAAAGCCTGATAAATTATCTGGTAATGGTTCATATTTAGTAGATAATTTAAAAGATAGTTCATATATTCAACTTTCATCATAATAGCTGACTATATACTCGATTAAAATTTCCTGGGTTTAACCATTAAAGTTTATGAAAAATAGCATATGTGAAAATAACACTGTATAATATCTTTGTTTGCTGATTTTCCAATTGATAGTACAAAGTAATAGTGTAATTTGTGCTTATTAATATTTAAGTATATTTATACTCTTCCTTTCTATTGTGTTATGGACTTCATTACAATCAATATCGCTTGCTCAAAGATGAAATCTGTGCATATTTATGAAAGGAGCACTGATATTATACATTGGCTGTGTTAAAGGGTACAAGTCAATAATAGCAGAAGGGTTTGGTGAGGGGAGGGTTAAGGCAAGATATGTCTTTTCTCTTAGGCCAATAATGTCACTGAGGAGAAAAATTTGCTCTTTAGACTGTGGCAAAAACGTATGTTTTTCCTTATCCCTGCCCATCCCACTCTAGCAGCAAATTCGGGTAGAAAATATAATCTTGATTGGCTTCATGTCTGCTGGGCAAATTTGAGCAGCATGGTTTTAAAACTGAGAACAAACACAGAGAAAATATAAGCTGTGTCAGTGAATGGGAAAATATTCCTTCACAGTTACATGCATGGGAGTTCAGTAACCTTTTGTACACTCAGGATTCAGCATTTTATCATCAGAACCAGAGAGGCAAGGGGGAACCCAGCTTTTGCTGCCTGAAGACACCTTCCTGTACAAGAAGTTTAATTAAAATGTGTTCTCCACTGTATTTTATCTTGTGAAAGGCTGGCCAGTATTTCAGTTAATATCCCTGTAAATTCCTTTGGCAAGTGTCTTTAATTTGACAAGAGCCTTGTGAAGCAAGGGGTCCTAAAGTCAAATATATGTTGCTTCTCTGGGAATCTGTGAGTGCCTTCAACAGCAGCAGCTGGAAGGAGTGGGGAGCAATGAGATTTATACAGATGATCTCTAGTTCTGATACAAATGATCCAAATATTGAATAACTGGGGATTTTATAGGATCATTTTCAAGACATATTTTAATCTCTATAAAGAAAATGAATTTATCACCCTAAAAGGTCTTTTATGTCACTGAGGTCCTGTTTGGGAAACAAAATTTTTATTTTTTTTATCTGATATATATGTATTTATAGCAATGTTGAATTTTATGTTAAAAGAAATCATATATCCACAGAATTCTATGTTCTCTTTATTGAAGTTAAAACATATGTCAAATGCCAAATGACAGCTAGTGTTTCAAAACTAGGGAGCTTCTTGTGCTCTTACCTTTGTTGCCAGATCAGCCTACATGCACTGAAGTGAATGAAACTCTGGAATTATGTAACACTTGATAAGCTGAGGCTATATATCTCCTCTGCTCTTGGACAACTCTCATTTAGATTGTAAAGGAAACAGACGCTGATGGAAATACAAACAGCTGAGTAATGTCCTTAACATGAAGCTCCTGTAATTGGGAATAAAATAACTAACTAACCCTAGCACTTAAAGGAAAAAAAAGAGAGAGAGAGAAAAAACCCAAATTTGTCAATGAGGAAAGTAGCTCTTAGAAAACAAAAGAACTCAGCCCATTAATATGGCTCTGTGCCATGCCTAGGGAAAGAAATTTTACTTTAGCAAAGGCATGACTTATTTCCTCTGGATTTCTGCCCCTATTTGTCTATCCTCACAGAGTTGTTTATTCCATAGGAAATCTGTGGAAGGGAGCAGAAACTTAATTAAAGATTGCCATTACTCTAAAAGTTAGTGATCATGATGTATTTTAAGTGCTGGAAAATAATTTATTTCACTGTGTTTTACTATTTCACTTAATTTCCAAAATTTCATGCTGTCTAGCAAACTGTCAGAGCAGTTAATTTTATTTAAGCAACTGAAGAAATAACCCTAATAAGCAATCTAGTTTCAGAGTTTGAATTTACAGAAAAAATAAGTATCTTTTCAACTTGTTCTCTACCTGTTATATTTGAAGAGTTTTCTTAGATTTACCAAGCAAAAATTTCTTTTGGGATGAGAATAAAGAGTAGAAAACTTAATCTGGAAATAATAATTCATCCGAAATAAATGAATAAATAAAATCGATATTGAATTCTTAAAGTGGAGTGAGAAATTTTTGAAAGGTGAAGCTGCAAAAAAAGGGCAAGAGATTTCTTAAAATATAAAAATACTCTTATTTTTTCCAACTCCTAAGCCACATAATGTTGCTTAACATTTAAGTTCAAATATTCCAAGTATTTACCATTGCCTAAAAATCCGATATCAATAAATGCTCATCAGAAAGGAATTCATAATTAGACATAGGTAGTGGCAACCATAAAATCAAAGTAACTAATATCTTAATGGTTTTATAAGAAAAAAAGTACACAGTTTAACATGTGAACTAGCTAATACAGTAACACTTGTGTACTTAAATTATTTATATTTGGTATAGTTTACTTCAATATGTCAATTTTACTGCAACTGTCAGATGATGAATTGTCTTTCAACCCTTCCCTCCTTGGGAGAAGTCTCATTGTTCAGAGAATCACAACAGAGCCAGCTGGCAGCTAGACTAAGAAATAATTGACCACAAATGGACCAATGGATTCTTCAGATGATTCCTTTCCAGCTAACCCCTTAAACACATGCTTTAAATTCCTGCTAAATGTATACCTCTTGGCAGAAACAGAAAAATATTCTATAATAAAAGGTTCCTCTTGACTTGAATGTAAAGATATAATGAAATTTGGTCCTCAGAACATACTGAACGAAATGTGTATACTAAGTCTTTACTGAAGACTGTCTTACCAGTTAACACGAATTTCTATAAAGGTTTTGTGTTATTCTTAAAATCAGAAACCCAATAAGTATGGGGTACACAGGGAAAGAAAAGGACATTTCACTAAAAAAAAGTGTGTGTGCACTTGCCTAAGTTAGAGCAAACTTGCTAAATTAATTTACTACAGGTATAAATCTACATGCAAATAGGAATATAAGGACTAGCAACCACATTGTCCAAGTAGATATTGTATTGTGATGTTATTATAGTACTAGTTCTGCTGTTATTTCTAAAAGCTATTTTGAATACAGTGGTATTAGACTGCTACCAGATAAAACAGTTGGCAACTCTGTACCATGGTCATTGCAAGGACACAGGACAGAAGACTGAGTAGCACAATGAAAGGTATTTCCCTTAAAAGACAATTACTTATGCTGTGTGTGAATGACTCTCTCTGTGATCATATTTAGTCAAATTAATGTACAGCTATTAATGTAGGTCAGATATCTTTTGACTTCTGCACCAAGCACAGGGGAAGACCATCATGATGGTGTGAATATTCTCACTGGCTGCTGATTTTGATGCTTTAGCTAATTCATTATCCTGCTTCTGTCTCCTTGGCAATCAAATTGAGATATAATGACTATGATTCTAAAAAGACTAAGACAGGGTATATTAGAACCAGCTTTCTCAGCACAGATGTTACACTACTGTAGCTGGGCTGAAAACAAATATTTTTCTTGCAAATTCAGACACTATAAGCCATTTTCCTATAAGCATGATGTTCAGAATGATGATTGTTTCTCACAGAAAATGGAATAATTATTAGACAATAAGATTCAGATTGCTTGTTTGAAAATCTTTGCATCACAGATAGGACAAAAGTAACAAAAAATTGGTAGAGATTCCCTCTTTGGGTCATTTCACTTGTCATCCAAATGATTAGATTCATAGAATCATAGAATGGTTTGGTTTGGAAAGGACCTTATAGATCATCTAGTTCTGACTCCCCTACACAGGCCAGGAACACCCTCCACTAGACCAGGTTACACAGAGTCCCATCCAACCTGCCCTTAAACACTTCCAGGCAGGAGGCATCCACAGCGTCTCTGGGCAACCTTTCAGTGCCTCACCACCCTCACAATAATGAATTTCTTCTTCATATCTGATCTAAATCTACCATCTTTCAGTTTGAAGCTTTCCCCCCTTGTCCTCTGATCACCTTTGTGGCTCTCCTCTGGACTCCCTCCAACAGGTCCATGTCCTGCTTATGTCTGTATGCCCCAGAACTGAACACAGCAGTCCAGGTGGGGTCCATCCATAAAATCCATATCTCTCCAGTTTACAGACAAGAATGCTGTGTTGAATGCTATTAAATGCTTTGCCCAAATCCAGCAAAATTTTGTCAGTTGTTGTCTTAGCCATCAAAGTTCTAAGCCTGTCACAGAAGACCACCAGATTTTTCAGGCATGATTTACCCTTAATGAAGCCTTATTGTCTGTCACCAACCACCTCTTTACTTTCATGTGCCTTAATAAAATTTCCATTAGGATCTGGTCCATGATCTCTCTGGGCACAGAGTTAAGAATGACTGGCTTGTAGTTCCTCCACAAATGGGGAAGTTTCCCATTTTTCATCACTATGGACCTCAGTGGACTGTTGTGAATTCTCAAATATTCTGAAATATTCTCTAGTGGCTTATCCCCTTCATCTGCAAGTTCCCCTGGGACCTGAGGATGCATATCAGCGAGTCCCATTTAGCTGTCCACCTGCAGGTTCCTTAAAAGGTCTTGAACCTGATCTTATCCTACAGTGTGCAGTACTTCATTTTCCCAGTCCCTGCTTCTGCCTTCTGCAACTTGCATGGTGCCGCTGGAGTACTTGCTGGTGAAGATTGAGGCAAAAAAGTCATTGAGTACCTCATCCTTCTCCATGTCCTGGGTAACTAGGTCTCTGGTTCAAAGACAAAAGTATGATAAAAAATTAAGGCTTTTGAAAATGAGTTTCAGATACATCAGGAGGTTGAAAACAGGGTGACATATTCAAGAAACATTTTGTTAAGGCCTTCAAAATTGTAGAGTTGTGGCTCAGCAAGTGGAGTGTTACTTAGTGTGAAGTTTCATGAGTGCTTAGTGGTTTCATTTGGATTAAATGTAAATAAATAGCATGTTTAAAGCATGCTGTTTCAGATTCTGAGTTATATATTAGATCTGTGCTTCAGGCTTAAAAAACTACTGTCAGTCATCCTAATTGTGAAAGAGTAGATGGCCAGGAATCAAATTCCTCTCCTGAATTCCTTCAGCTATAGAGAATAATCTTTCCGGCTCTAGGTTTGGTTTCGGACTGAGGCTGAGTGGGAGTTTTAAAGGTAGGAAGAACAGTGGATTACTGAGATGATAAGTATTCAGATTCTCATGCTTTTGTCTCGGGTCATGTGAACAATCAGGAAAAAAGAGATGTGGAAAATAACTTTTGGAGTCACCTCAATTATGTCAGCACTGTGCCTTCTTCAGTTTGACATAAGAGGTGTAGAGATCCTAGTGGATTTCTGAGACATGTCAGGACAGGTTCAATTAGCTCTTGTAAAAGGCTGGAAAAGGGGTTTCTTACCAAAAAAATCTGCCTTGTGGCAGGCAGTATCCTAGTTCTGCCATGAAAAGTTGTAGTTGTCTGAAGGTTGTAATTAAAAAGTTTTGGTCATGTCACTTCATCAATGGATAGATGGGGCTCTTCTAGATTGTCACCTACAACCTGGTGATGTAACACCGTAAGTGCTCCAAGCACAAGTATTCACTGTTGTTGTTCTGAGCCTTTTTTCCTGAGAGTATGCATCTTGTTCTCTAAGAAGTACACCTTGTGTGCAGCCCTGGGAATAATCATTCTGAGTCACTTATAAATTTTCCCTGGAGCTTGTGTTTTAAGACTGCTCTTGATCTAGAAGCAGTCTTAATCCATACCTTATGTCTTGGGGACTAGCTCAAATACATGTCCAAATTCTCTACAGGGCCAGGTTGCAAAGCTGGACTCTTTGGAAAATTTAATTTCAGTTTAATTGCACAATCACAGAAGCAGGAGGGAACATATGAATATTCCTGTAAATTCCTGCACAGAGTTAGGTACTGAGCGACCAAAATGTCATTAGTTGAATAGTGGTTGTAGGAGTGTTCCTTTTGTTGTATGAAAACACAATTAATGAAATAATCTTAAGTGAGAAGAAAATTTTCTAGAATTCTTTCAATTTCATTCTTTCTCTTCCTTTTTTTTAAAATATTGGCTTTCAACATCTGCTAGAGAAATTTGTACAAAGTAGTTATGTATCTAACAATCAGTGAAATGGCCATGTTTGGACAAATGGCCTAATTTAATGCCACATTGCCATTGTGTTCTTCTTTCTATTAATCATTTCCAATGCACTGCAAAGCAAATTGACCTCTAAAAACTAGGGAATCACTTTTATTATATTCTATTATCTGTGCTTTGAATATTCCTCTTTCATATCGAAAAAGGAGACTCAGGAAGAAGGAAGTACTTATTACTGAGAAATTCTGTTCTAAAATATGGGTTAAGTAACATTCTAGCAATGATTCCAACAGCTGAATGCCAGAATGATGAGCTTTTATCATATGGAAAAGCCTCTTAATTATGTATTCCATAATGATCTAAAATTAGTTGGATGGCCTCTTTTCTATGTAACATTTTTCAAAACATGTTCTCTAGTATAATTTTTGGTGTCATAGTGATCGTGACTACCTTTTTACACAGAATTAGTGGAATAACAGCAGTTGCTGCCAGAACATTTTCTCACAACAACCGAAATCTCAGCTTTACTTTTACTTTTGCTACAGTAGAGAACAGTGATAGTTAGGAGAGGTACAGAGAAATGCTGATTGTTGGTAACAGTTGTGTGTGCAACGACTTTGTACTCTCTAATGTGCAAAATTCTTTCTTTAGCATAGCTAGCATATGGAAAAGATACAGTTATAGCCCTTCACCCACTCCTGTTAAATATATTGCTTTAATCTATCTAGCCTGTCTACTTCAATATAAGCAAGCTGAATTAAAAGGAGATTATCTTCAGAGGGAGGGAACTGTCTTTTTATCCATTGGAGATAGAACAAGGAGTGGTGGCTTAACACTGCATCTTGTCCAGAATGTCAGCAGAGGTCAGCCAGACATTAGAAAGGTTGTGGCATCACCATAATGACAGGCAGTTTGAAGAAGTACATCTTAAGGTATTTCTGATCTTGTTCTTCTGGCATTCTGTGTCTCTGAATACAGATTTACATAGGAGTAGTTCCAAACTCACCTTTTTGAATAAAGTTCAGCCCTTTATTTTTGTGATCAAGATTCTGAACTGCCACTTTTATGGGGCAGAATATTTTCTCCTAGTTTTCCTACATGCACAGCAAAATAGCTCTCTGAGGATATTATGCTCAATCTTATTACGCTTTATTTTTTTTTAATTCTGTGTGCATTTGTCCGTTTTCTTGCAATGTCTCGAGCCCTCTGGCAGTGCCGGGTCCCTTTGGGAATATTTACTGTGGTTTTGTTTTGTCAAACATTGCCTTTTTATCCCGAGGTTTTCAAGTGTGTGTAGTTGTTTGTCTGCATATTGTGCTGCATGGTGTTCTTCACCTGTATATATAACGTTTTTTTCCCCAGGAAATTAAGGATCATATATGTTAATAACAGATGCTATAACATATATCCATATAGTCCACAGCAAGAGTTTTGTTTGTGGCTTTACCTCTGCAAGCACAGGGGAACTGCTTTACTTCATTTCTACAATCACCAGGGATTCCCTGGCTGCCTGATTACCCCAGAGCCTTTGATTTGATCAGAGCTGTGCCTTTGCTCCCTGAAAGCATCCTTAATGAAAAGAATATTTTGGGAGCTATGAAGGAACTCCTCAAGAAAAGAGATGGCATGGGGAAGAGGGAAACAGTGACGAGACGGCCTTGCCAAGATACTAAGAAGGAGTGAAAGAGCCCTGTTAGGAGAGGAGAGAAATATGATTATGCAGTACCAGAACTGCAGTAGCCTCTGTAGAACAGAGAATAATAGAAGCAACACAAGAAGACAAAATTTTCTCTTTGAAGTCATAGATGGGAAACTCCCTACTTGGGCATGCAGATCTTTACTATATCTCTCACAGGTGAATTACTAATTGCAGTGCATTTGAGAAAGCTTTAGAAGGAATGAATCCTACTTTTATTTTTATTTATTTATTTATTTATTTATTAAAAATAAAATATATTTTTATTTATATAATTTAACCAGTGTAATTTTTCAGTTAAATAAATTAAGCAATTAAAATAATTAATAAATCCTTTGCAAGTCTGTAATGCTGGTTTAAATGGGTAAATTTTGAAATAGTTTAATAATAATTAATACTACAGTTTTAATGGGTTTCCTTGTCAGACAGTTCCACTATCTACCCTAGTTGATACTTTCTGAGTAGCTATAGGTCTCAAGTATGCATTCCTTGTCTTACCTATATTCTGTTAAATCTGGAAAGCAATAAATTTTGTTAATCATCCTATTATCGTGTAAAATAAGATGACAGTTTGTGATAGCCACTTTAAGAGCAACACAAAGTCCCTCATTTATTCAATCAGTATAACAATTCTGAAACTAGAGAACTCAGGTGTTTCCCCAAAAAAATTCTTGAAACAAGAAGAAATTCTGAAATAAAACTAGTATTAAAGAAAAGAGCTATTATAGCACATTGGAATGAAGGCTCTGTTGTAGGCACATGAATATACACAATTCATTAGTATTACAGGCTTGATATTTTGAGTTCCTTTATCCTTTCCTGAAAATTTTAAAAAGAAATATATTTAGACAGGATGTCTACTTGGAAACAAATAACTGAATGGTAATCTAATATCCTGGCTATGCAGTATAACACATAAGCTCCAGGACAGATGGTTGTTTGTTGTCAAAATCTCTCATAAGGACTGGGCCATGGGCACTACTCTGGCAGGAGCTCAAGTGAGATATTTTACCCCATGGGGATGCAAGAAATCTGTCATAATACAGAGGGTGGACATCCTGTCACTCCCTCACAGGAGATGTCCTCTTTCTTTTGCAATGTGGTCATACCTTTGACCCTGGAGGCTTTCCATCACCACACCTTTTTCCTACCAGTTCTTAGAGACAGTAATACTAACATGATTCAGAAAAGAATAAGTTTAATTTCTCTACCACTGTTTGGGAGTTGAGAGAAAAATGTAAGAGAAGAGCGACAGCATTTTTGCCCTGATGTCCCTACAGAATCGATTCCTTCTACCTCTCTCACTAAAACCGTGATATATACTGAAGCTCTGAAAAGTGGAAAGTTTTCACTGCAGTTTTTTTCACTGTTTGCATACATACCAAATCACTTTTTATTTCATATATGAAGCAAGAAAACTAATGTGATGAGCTGATTTCTTCATGAAAGTCTGTGTTTATACCAAGTTTATAGCTTGGACCAATTCTGAGTATCCAAAAAACAGTCACAACCTGGTTTTGTAGTAGAAGTATGTTTTCTTCCTACTTATATAATCTGAAAAGGATTGAGACAACTTTGTTTAAGTATGATTTTAAGGACTTTCTGTATATAAACATAAAAACTCTAAGTACCTGTTCTCTCCTCAAAACATAGGGGTTTTATTTCTGTTTTTTTTTTTTTACCTGTGAGAAGTTAAACAACACTGAAATTACCTCTGTGATATTCTCGTATTTTAATTAATGAATTTCTGTAATTTGAGGCTGTGTGACTATGCTAAGAATATGAAGACAGAAAACACCAATGTTTTTGTTCTTACCTCCCGTGATGAACAAGATTGGTTAGCATTTTGAACTTCCAATGTATCTCTTTACTCCAGAAAAGATGGGAAAAAATGCCTATCTGTCCCCTAAATGAAGAAAAAGCCCTACATAGATTTCAGAGGAGATACAGGTGTGAAGAATGTTCTTATGAACATCACAGATGTTCATCACAGGCACTCAGGAAAACCACAGCCAAGAATGGCTGTAGTACATCCATTTTTGTTATCTATAGCTGGTAGCTTATCTGAACCTTACTCTTTATCACTATATATTAGGAGTAAAATTTTCAGTGCCTAGAAAGAGCCTTTGCTTTGACACAAAACCTACTATATGCATTTATAGCTTTCTAAATATCATTATTGTAATTTCTTTTCTAAACACTTAGGAGGAAAACCATAAGCAGTTACCACTGTGAGGCAAGTAGACATATTTCAGATGCTTCCAAAACAAGTTTCAGTGTTGGCCATTTAGACAATGGTCAGATATGGTCTTGTGACTCCATTTCGCAGAGCTGCTACTTTGACTCTTTCATTAAGCTGTGATAAAACATCAGTGCAGACAACTCCTCAGACCTGGATTAAACACCCTTATTCCTCATTTCTTCTCCAGTTTCCTTACATTTAGTATTTTACTCCAGAAAAATTCCCAAATAAATTAATACATAATGCTCTATGAAAGTCTTGCAGACTGCCCACATAAGAAAGGACTATTTAGTTCAATTAAGAAATCATTTACTTTATGATTTAGGGTGTAGTCCAATGGAAATCCTTCCAAAGCAGTCAATCATCCTCCCCAACCTCTTCCTCTCACTCTCCCCAACTCACACATAGGTATAACAGTAGACCTCTGAAAAGGTTACTTAAAATACCAGAAGAATAAGCTTCTTAATTGAATTTTTCTTATGGTCCTAGACACTACAGAAGTGAAAAAAATTGTCAAATATATGTGTGTAAACATATATAAACAGGGGTTTATATCTAAATGAATATGCATTTGTATGTCCATACATATCTACATATAGCATTTCATGAACGTATTTTAGCTATATATTTTTGGTTTTCTTTTCCCTGAAGTTCAAATCAAATAATCCTTCACAAATACTATTTAAATTATTATTATTTTTATTATTTTATAATGTGATATCTTGGATATACTTTCACAAATTGAATTGGGTGATGAGTGCCAAACATAAAGAAAAAGATCTCATGAAGGTTAACTGGAAAGTTTTGAGATCTAATAGGGCTTCTACTTCATCCCCGTGATGAAATGAGACCTGTCAAATGTTTTTGTTTGTTGTCCACTACGTCCAGTCGTCCTTGGTCTGGGCTGTCCCTGGGATTCAGGAGGCCAAGGCTCAGATTTCAGCTTGAAACAGACTTTGTGAGAATTATAATATTCCTGGGTCTGCTAGGTGAGTACTGATGGATGCTGCTCTATAAAAACAGCTGCCTCCAGCCAAGCCTTTCTTGACAAAATATTTCCAGGAAATAGTTGATTTCCATGAGAACTGCAGGTTAAGTAAATCATTAAACATGTGCTGACAACGTCAATTCGATCAAGAATTTTGCAGATAATTCAGATCATTTTATACAGCAGAGAAATCAGCATCACAAAACTGCAGGCTTGATGCATAATTTATTGTCAATTAAAAAAAAAAAATTCAGTAAAATATGATTGTTGAATGCTTCCAAAAGATGGCAAGTAAAGAAAAAAACCAACACTCTGATATATGAATCGGGGGATAACATATAAACTGAGTTTTTTAATAATTTCATAATTTCAAATAATTGAAAAGTAGTGCTAAAGTGCTCAGAGTAGAGTCCTTGCTTTATTTTGACCCTGTTTAGAACAGCACATTTGAATAAGTCAATTGCAGTAACCTGTCCTAAATATCAATATTTTAAGAATTTTTTCTGGCTTTGAGTCTGTCCATTGACAAATGTGGAGACTTAGTTTAAACTTTGATGCCTAATGTTTGAATACCTAATTTAGAATGAGTAAAACCTACTGTTTCTATTTCTGGATCATTTCTGAATCTGATGATCTGGGTTAGAGAGCACAAGAGAAACATAAGATAGAAATAATAAACCAAAGGAAAAATACTGAGACCAAGGTTAAAAATCAAGTATCCAAATGTTGTTTTCGTATATTGGTCTATTTCCCAAGCTACTAGATGCTGCTACAGTAACAATATGATTGATTCTCAGTCTTCCTGTTTGCATTCCTCACAAACACACTCAGAAAACCATTTAGAGGGTGAAATTTAATTTTTCAAGATTTTTGTTTCCTTATTAGACTTCAAACATGATGTTAAAAGTTGATTAAGGCTATCAGGCTGCACAAGGTCTCTGACACTAAAGAAATCCATTCATGAGATGAATCTTCAATGCCAAATCTTAGGAACGAGAAAATTTTCACAGCTGACTTTTAATCCTTGAAAAACTGGATTTACAATGGAAATTATGACAGACCCTTAAGTATCACAGTATGTGTGGATAGCTGTATTTATTGTATAAAGCATAAGAGCACTAGATTTATAGCTGTGAGTGGTTTCATTAAAATGCCAGATCTTTCTAGATTTTTCCCATTTCACTAATTCAAAATCATCACTATTCCCCAACAACACTTAAGGAAATTAAAAAATTAGAATAAAATTTAATAATAACATTGATATTATTTTTAGTATTGTCCTTGTAACTGAAAGCTAAAGTTGCTCTGTAATATGAATTAGCAGGGAAATTTCAGACAAATAAACAGGTAATTTCTGTTCTATTTCTGCACGTTGTCAGTCTCTGAGGACCTGAAATGTGGGATCAGTTTTAGTCTTTAAGTAGGTTAGTCAACACTTGTTCTCATTTTCTCCAGGAAATAACTACCTACCAATCTGGTCTATAAATCTATCCAAAGAAATTCCTTTAGAAGCATTTCTGACATATAGAAGCCTATATTCATCAAATATTTTCTAGAATTTTCTCAATGAATTATGTGCATTTTGATATCTCAAAAGTAGTTATTTTCCAACATGGAAAACTAAAATTCTAGTGAAGATTTATGTAGCAAGGTGAGTATGAACTGTGAGGATCTAAGATAATTTGCTCAAGCTGCTGGAAACAGAAAAGCAACTGCATCCTTCAATTCAAATTAGATGGACTTGTAGATACTGGATAAGTTAGTGCAAAGCTGTAGGTGAATGTAGATCAGAAATCACCATATGTAAAAGACAATGTTCACAGTCTGTTTCTTGCTTAACCAGCCAACAGGCATCTTAGATTCACATGCAAAGAATGAAAAAGTACATTTTTCTAATAGTTTTGGCTTCAGTTTTCAATTTTAGAATGATTCAGCCTAGGTTTATCTTAGATGGGGTCTATGTGCATTATGATACTGTAATTGTGTAATTGCCTCATTGTCCAAAGCAAAAATTCTTTAGATTTTAAGGCAATACCATAAATATACTGAGGAAAAGGTAGGAAGAAAGAAAGAGAGAGGGAAGGAATGAGAAAGGGAGGACAGGAGGCCTCTAATAAACCTTGCATTAGTTCTACACTTGCCATGGAAACCATTACTTACCTAATGCATAGGTATTATGCAAGACCTCCCCTATTCTCATTTTCACCTAACCCTTGGTCAGGTCGCACCCATCAACAGTGAATAGCCGCCTCCCTGATTTTTGTGGCCTTCAGTGATTTCAATCTTTCTAGGGATTTGCTACTTCTATTATATGTTGGCTGTGATTCTTTCTTCCACTGCCTTCCCATTCATATTTTAGCCAAGTGTTTTCTTGATAGCTGGATCCTGTCAGCTCAGTAAAGGCATTACTTTGGCTTCTGTTCTGAAATGCACTAATGTTAGAGTTGTGCTGCAGTCTGGGTTAGTAACAGTCTCTTGTTGGAGTAGATCAGTTCTCTGCCTGGACCCTTGGAGAAAGCTCCTGGGCATATGGAACTTGAGATTCACTTTAGGTGATAGGTAGCCAAAAGCTAATCATTACATCACTTTATTATACCATTGCTGTTCTTTATGGCCTCTACATTTTCTCTTGACCTCATTGTAGCGCAGCAAGGACTTGCAAATCACTTGTACTCCACTGTGTTAAGATCCTTCCAGGCTGCCTTCTCTTTTTTTGCCTTAAGACCTGTTTTTAGATGCCCTGCGAGGTGGCAGTATAGACATGCAAACAGCCTGCAGTTAAATCACTTTTTACTGAATGCCTATTGGGACTGCTGTATTTGATACACCTCTGTTTTCCCAACTGTAGCTGGAAATGCTCTCTCTCAGACTTTGATTCAAATATCGTGATGATGATCACATTCCTGTCCCTTGACAGAAACAACACAACCACAGATGCTAAAATGAGAAAGTGGGAATAAGCTCTGTGTGTTTGTCTGTGAGAGATTGAGGGCACTCAAAACTGCCCAAAAGGGTCTTTGCCCCACAGTGATGACACTAATGTGGAAGGCAACCATCAGCAAAATTAAACAGCAAGCAGAGGATTGCAGAGAGATTTCTGACACAGCACAAAATACCTTGCTACAGGGGTAACAGGTCAGCAACCTCACCAGAGTATAGTGTTTTCTCACCAGGACCTGGATCAGTGGGTGAAGAGTACAACAGAGGGCAACAAAAGATCGGGGCACCCGCTTGTCCCACAAAAGGGGTGTGCACAAACAGGACCCACTCCTGGGGCATGGGTGATCTTCTGACCCCCACAGGTGGGGGAAACCTCATGGGGGTCAGATGGGTTGGGGTGGAACTTCTTGGAATGAGATATGAATGGAAATAGAAATCTGAAGGTATGTATGCATGTGTCTAATATTGTGTGTTTTGTTGTGTTTCTGGTGCTGATCCTGAGCATAGTGTTTGCTGATTAATTACTTGTCATTAATAAATCATTAAATTGCTTTGATCCTGATTTGATTTAAAGAGTGCGAATTGATCAGTTTTCCCCAGGGTCAACATCTAATCCATTAAAAAACTAGCAGCACTGCTTCAGACTTCTGAGCAGGCTATGTCAGTGAGAGGGGTTACTGAGTCATCTATGGGGAAAGGAGAGAGCAAATAAGTTCTTGTTCTGATGATGAAACAGTCTATAGTTCTATACAGGTTAACATTCTAAATCAGTGACAAAATTTAAATATTTTCATAGTTATATTCCATGAAAGATAGTTCATGAAGCAGCAGTTTTTTCTTTCAAGAAATTTTATATATTTCTTGCAAGCAAATTGCCGATAAAGTCTAGACTATTAAAATTTTACGTCTAAATTTTACATTTTCTTTAAAGCTTCTTTAGGTACGGTTTCTTAATCTCTGTTTTTAAAAATGCCAGTTTGGTGTGAATCTGCTATTTCATTCTCTATGGACCATTTCAATGATTAATCCTTAGGAAAAAGACCAGCTTCACTTCAGAGAAAAATATTCCCCATTTATAAGACATCTGGACTACCCTGGAGTTGACTTAATAAAATGTTATAGCTAAGATAGTGTAATAATATATCATGAAGGTGAAGTATAGATAATCATCCCTAGTATTCTCCATGGTAGCATTTTTATTGTTTATATTTTTTGCAGATTTATTAAAGTTCCTGAAAAGCTTTGCTTTGGCATGTTACTTGTTGTACTGTCCTGAAAACACCACATAAAAAAGAGAGATGTTTCAGAATTTTTTGAAAAACCTTTCTATAGTTAAATAAAAATGAAGACGTGTAAGGTGGGATTGTTCGTGGAAAACAAAAAATTTTGGTGATTGTTTCCAGTTTATTAAAGACCAAAGTCTTTAAAAACATGTTTACCTCTGTCTAGTGGGTGTTTGTTACATATATTTCTCTTATAAGTGAATATTGCTTTTCGGGTACCATATCTGCAGCAGAGCCACATGTATCTCCAGATAGTTTGTTTTTTTTCTTCATACTTGTCTCAGTAAACTGTTCAAATTTGGTTCAGATGGTAGTAGTATGTTTTTTAATGGACATTTACTAGACTACAGCTTACCATTTCTGTCCATTGACTGTGTAATATAGCCTATAATACATTATAATTATATATCCTCAATAGTTAAAATGCACAAGCACACAGAAACAGAGGCATCACAAGAAAAAATTTCACAGGCTCTCAATTTATATATTTTAAGAAAAGTGCTAGATACTTGATCATGTCTTCACTAGGGAAATGTTAAGTTGTATTTCTCTCATATTCTAAAAGTATATGGTTTTACTTATGTTTCCACATAATGAAACAATTAAAGTCAAAGTTTGTCTGTGTATGAAAGTTTGCCTTTGTTGTATCAGTAGAAAAAAAATTCTTTGCAGAAAAGTTTAGCTAAAAAATTAATGTCCAGTGTTGTTAGTGTTACTCTAGCAGAAAAGGCACATGAGATAAAAAGGTCAGTATTATTTTAAAAAATAGTGAGACAGGTGGGTGCAGATACAGATGAAAGCGTACTCATGGTTTTAGAAGTGCTAGACATAAAGATTCAAGAGTAAATAGTGACTAATTTTTTCTTCTCACTGCTTGTAAAAAAACCACTATAATGTTTTTTTCTGCTATGTCTTTCTCCAACACATCCTCAATTCGTTATATAAAATGCATATCAGCAGTGGTGACAATTGATTGGAAAACAGACACTCAAAGAAGTTACAAGGGTCTTGTGTAGGTTCCTGGGCAGCAAACAGAGGAATATCTTACTTCAAGTAATGCAGTGTAGCATGCTGAGTTTGAGTCACTTGCTGCAAGGTAGTAAGGGTTCATAAAATCAAGCCAGCTACATGGCTATAGATCTTCTATAATGTAACATTTATTTTTCTTTGCCATGGGCAATAGATTTTCTATTACTGAATGTGAACTAATGAACTAGCAGGCCAAGCCCAAGTTATCAATGCCTACTGAATGTGTTTCTGTGGTGTAACAGACAGGACAGGCTCAGTGGGCAGTGTTCTACCTGCCTCAGACACGGTGGAATTTTGGCTCTGAGAATGCTCACTGTGTTTGTGCTGCTCACTGATGCTGCATCTCTTCTTTTGAAGCACATTGCAAACATTCCCGTCATACAGCTCTTCTCAGCCCACCCGGGATAGCTACCTAACAAACTCAGTGGCATTACACAGCAATCCAGGAAATAAATTTTCAAGTGATCTCATTAGATAACTTTATGGACTGCTTTTCCACAAGTACAAGACTGGTCTGACCACCAAGGCCAGTAGTCTGTGGGCACCCCACCACTCTGAACTTTATAGAGACATTTGTGCCAAGATAAAATGAGTCCAAAAGGACATAAAATCCCACCCTTCTGATCAGTTAGCTACTCAAACCAGTCAACAGGGTCTCCCATAGCCATTGGAGACACTGCTGCTGGTCTAGTTCTAGTTAGGGGAAAAAAGAGGGAGATGTGGACATTGGGATATGTTTTGGGGAACATGGAAAAAACTGGGGCAGGGATATATGAAAGAACTACCAACTTTGTGGAGCAAAAGCAAGTGGAATGGGAAAGTGCATGGACTTGCTATGGTGATGTGACTAACAGGATATTGTTCATGTGCATGAAAACACATCATTTTTTATATATCCTGTGTAATAAATTGCCATGAGTTCCAGTTATATATCATATAACTGGAAAGAGACCCCAGTTTGCTTAAATTACATTTGATTAATGCTTTTGTTGGCTACATACAGGCTAATAAAAGTTAATGTTTGAAGATGAAATGACTCAGGAATATAATTGCTTTTATTAAGAGATATTATTAGGTAAAATTCAGATAGTGGCAGGTTTTTATTATGCTACTTATATATCTGAAGAAGTCAAAAAACAGGATTAAATAGCTTTATCTTATTCAGTCCTGCTTGCAGTCTCAGATAGCCATTACAGGGGGAGGGCACTGCATGTTGGTCTGTCATAGCCTTAAAATATGACAAGGAATGCTTTTTAAAGTTTCTGTATTTTAACCATCTGACACAGAACTAAAAACCCTAATGGTCCTTGTTTGTTATATTGGGCTTTGTTGACCAAAAGCCTGTCAGCAGTTAGTGCTCTACATTCTGCAGCTACTTTCGGTGTCCTCCATGGCACAGACTTCATCTCCATCTATTATGTATGAGCCAAGCCAAAAAAGGAATCCACATCGTTCCAAACGCTGCTTATGAGCTGGCAAAGTTATATGGCAGATAATATTCAGCTACATGAAATGTAGAGAATGAGGTCCTTCCAGGTCTCCTCATTAGCCCAGTATCATAACTTTAATTGTAGAGTATAGGAGAGGAAAGCCCAGTAGGAGGACAAAATAAACCTTTTCTTCTTCAAGTATCAAAACAGGCTCCTGTAGTACTGATTCAGGGTCAGTTAATTCATCTAATTATAGTGATGGTCTTTCATGAGTTAACAATTGAACAATACAAATGAAAAGCCATATGTAATTCTAGTTTCATTTAAATCATGTTATTCAGATGAAATCGTTGGAGTCTGATGTCCTGTGATGAAGTAGGGCACCCTAATCATTACCAAGATATTGGACACATCCAATTTCTGGACAGCATTTTATGCATTTTCTTTGCCCCTTTCAGTATTTCGAGGATGTATAAAATGTCTCTGCAGCAGTTTAGCTGGACTGAAATTAACTTTGAAGTGTTATGCAACAGGAATGTAGAAATCTACAGTGTTATATTCTATTTTTATAGATCTCTTTATTTTTTTAGTTCTTTGGGAACATCTAGGATTTCAACACATAACTGCTCAGATGGGTGTTCTCCTTCATGGATGTGTAGTTGTTTGCTGTACAATTTCACTATCAAAAACAAATTGTCTGTACCAACTTCTTTCAGGTGATGCAGGTGGTAGACAGAGTGAAGTTCAATATTTTTTTTTATTTTTTACCCCTAGGTTTATTTTCCACTGTTCCAGAGAAATTAAAGATAACAGCCCTGACCTGTGTATTCATTTCACTATGGGTTTGGCTGGGGTTTTATTTTGAATTCAGAGGAAAAAGCACTGGGGTGCTTTTCAAAAAAGTTTTGGGTTTTCTTTTTTTTGTTTGTTTTTTTTCCAGTTTGGTGTGGGTTCTTTTTTTGTTTGGTTTGGGGTGGGGGGTTTTTTTGGGGGGTGGGTTTGGTTTGTGTTTTTTTTGGTTTGGTTTGGTTTGGTTTTTGTGGTTGATTGGTTTTGGTTTTTGGTTTTTTTTCATGTTAGAAAGGTGATACTTGGATGGATTTTTTTTCTTTTTCCAACCAAAATGCAGTCAGATGCTCCTTTTAACTCTCATACAGAGGTGGAATATGCTCAAGAAACACTAACACACACCTGACTCCCAGCAACTGAATGTACCAGTTCTTTGAAACTGCATTTTTACCCACAGTTATGGGAAGAGTACATAACCCAGCACTCATGATAAGACCTTGAAAAAGGACATTCTTTTTTCATTTGAAAATGCTTTGTTTCCCATATGGAAGAAGAAAGCAGTTAACTTAGATAAAAAGCACAGCATACAGGATTTAAACATTCCATTTACAGTATTCTGTATATCAATAAACCCAAAAATTCTTACCAAAATACATGCCTATTAAAATATAGGTACATGATACCAAAAAATAAAAGAGTCCTTCATTCACAAGCAGACAATTAACATCTTCAGTTTTATGAAACACTATGAGATACTGTACATGACTTTTTATGCTCTATGCCAAAAAGAATATTGAGCTGTATTATTCTAAAAATCAAAACAAAGCTCTTAAGAAATAAGTTCTCCTTCTCTGCCCTAAATTTTTCTCCTTCACATGGTATCTTTTTGCTCATTTATTGCAGGAAATAAAGAAAAACTCTTAGTTCATTGGAATGGAAAATAAGGAAATATGAAGGCACAGTCTTACCTTCATTGTAGTCTTAAGACCTATTCAATATCGGAATAAATGTTTCATTTGCTACCAAGACCCTAAATTAGAGTTACTTGCAGATGTTGTACCAAATATGACCCAAAAGCTCTTTAGGGTCATTTTATCTTGCAGGCTTGCTGTATGCCCAAATTCTGAGTGCACCTATCCTGTTCAAAGTAGATTAATCTGCTTGAAAACATCCTATAAAAAAAAATGTATTTTTTTTCAGGTTTCAGATGCATGATTCAAGCACTTCCAATTTGATTCTGAATATGATTCAGCTGGTGAATTAGAGGGAATAATGAAATGCCACTATACCAATGAGAAAGGGAAAAAAGGATCAATCAAAATAGCACCTTTAATAACTATGAAACATGACATAAATATGAAATATGAAATAGATTTAGCTCTTAAATTACTGAGAGAAAATGGCTGATTTTCATTATGATCTTCATTCTAGATTTCTCAACACACATATTTGATATACTTACTAAATTTGAGAATCTATGACAGTATCTTGAGGGAACTGCTAGATCAATGAACTCTAGCTTCAAATTAGGCAAATGAAAGTATGCTGGATCTCGGAGGCAAATTTAAAATTCATTTGATGAGCATTCCATGAAAATATTGAATCTAAAAAACAAATGGATTTAGAATCATTATGCATTTATTTAGATGCACCTAAAAATAATAAAAAACAAAAGATCAAAGCTCTATACACAATAACTTTTAATACTCTAAGAGAAACCACCTCTTCCTTTTTCTGAAGTGCCTAGGTAGGTCAAAACAGTGATGTTTATTTTTAAATAACGAAGGGACAGAAACAAGTACATGTCTTTCAAATTCAAGGTTCACATTCAGTTAAGCCACTTTTGAAATAATACCTTAAATCTGGTCGCAAATGCGGTAATTCAATTATTTGGTTACAGATTTAGTGTTGTTACGGTTTTGCCTCAGTTTGACTGTGTGAGAGTTTGAGTTTTGTATAGAAGAGAGAGCTCCTGTCCAAAAGTACTTGCAGTCTGTGGCTGCAATGAAAAACTAAGATAATTGTGGTTTGTTGTATAAGCTTCAATCATTGCATAGCAATTACTCATCCACTAGCAAATATTTGAAAAGCATCTCTCTATCATGGCAGTATAGGAATGACTCTGCTGTTCCTGTGAAGTAATGATTTCATCTTCGTGATGTCTCAGTGATTCTTCACATTTCAACAACTTTCAAATTAAAATGTAATTGCAAGAAGAACAACACATACCTATTTTTTGTTCAGCTGGAGTGCATAGAAACTCAGACTGTGAATCAAAAAGTTTTCTTGGTTCTTGTATTTTTCTCTATGAATACATCAATAATTATTATTCTAGCTTCATTCATTTATACCAGAACAGTTGATTTTTATGCAGGTCGTACAGATGAAATTAAGTTGTTGTCTAGAGTAATCTGCTTCCCCTATCGTTCTTCACTGCTGCTGCAATAACTGAAACAGTGAAAACACTCCTGTACTAATGAGGCTGACATTTAATCATGATGTTGTAAACTAAGTTCAAAAAAAGCCATCATTCTTAATTTGCATGACTTTCCTGACAGATATTGCTAGAATGAGCTGTGTAACACTGAGAAATTTCAGTGGAGAAATATAGACAAGGACCAAATCAGTTAACAATTCTACTAATGGGTGATATAAGGAAAATTCTTGTCTCATTTCTTTACAAACACTACATTGTTACTGAGAGTATTAAAAAGCAAACAACAATAAGAATGATTCTTGCTATTATTGTAAGAGAAAGACACAACTCTGAGGGTAAATAAATATTTTATTTACTTAAGGAAAAAATTCTGCAGTCATTTCTTTGTTACATCATGTGGATTCCTTAAATAAACTTCCAATTAAAATTATAGTTTATCATACAAAAAAAAATCTAGCTATATAATTGTCAAATTAAAAGTTTAAGATTCACTGGAACTTGTCTGAAGTAAAAATATAGCAAAGACAGAAATAATCCCCTGAGCAGACTACATTTAGATACTTATAATGTTTCTTCTATGAGGATGATTATACACAGAATACTTGTAAGGCTGGGTTTTTTTCTGTTATAAAGAGAAATAATAAAAACATTAAGAAACATTTGAAATTTTTAAAAATACCAGTAAAAAATCCAAACTTTTTGGTTTGGCTTGGGTTGGGTTGGGTTTGGTTTTTTGGGGGGAGTTTTTGGCAATTTTTTGGGGGGTTTTTAGATACACAAACACATGTGAGTTGGGGTAAGATTTTTCTAAGTGACAAAAGAACACTTACTCTGCTGTTAAAAAAGTGGATATTATATATTGTGCCAAAATTGTGTACAGCAATTGTCCTTTCCAGATCCGAACATCATTGACGTAAAACAAAGTTGGGGAGTATGGGCAGGGGGAAAGTGAAGAATGAAGCGAAATGCTGTTTAAAGCTAAATTTGTAAGCTGAGCTTAACTAGGAAAATAAATCAAGCAGAACTGTTGAGCTTCATGGAAAGTCATTCTTTCCTCTTCTGCCTATTACTTCTCCATCTAATCCAGCAAGCTATCTATAATTTGTACCTGTAAACCATCAGTTACTTTAAAGGCGGGTTCCAAAAATCCCAATATGATAGCTTCTGCATCTGAAGTTTCAGCCTACTTCAGTAGTAAAATAATGCAAACTATACTCTTTCTTCTCTGGAGTAACACCCATGTCTTGACTGTGCCAAACAATTAGAAGTAAAACAAAAAGGAAACATTAAATTTAACTTAGAACTAAATTTCTGTCTTGAACTCCTTCTACACCCAAAACCCAGGGACACTCCACAGAGGAGGTATTTTTGATAGTTAAGAAATAGTTGTATTTCTGTGCCTTGTACTTGGACCTTATGCATGTCTGACACATTCAGAGGAATATCATAAGAATTCTTAGGTAGGATTACATGCCTCTGATATACATGTCTGCATCTGAGCTAATTCTATAAAATCCCTTCTTAATCAACATAGAGAAACACACACTACTTGAATTCAACTCACCTGCCTTGTAGGAATAGATATGATATTGCTCCTTAATAACTACAAAAAAAATAAACATGCAGTTGGGGTTTTTTAGAACTTGGATTAGGAGAAAAGAATATGTTGAGCCAAAGGCCTGAAAAATAAAATCTTGCACAGAATACTGCTGTTAAAAGCCATGTTAATTTTTGATAATTTTGCTCCTTTCAATTGTCTCTTATTTTCACCAAAATATCATTAAGCATGTGTCTAACAGATTTTACAGGGTGTTGTTTGAGTAGTTTAAGTGATAAACCATAGTCTTAGAAACACACAGGGTACAAAAAAAATCAGATCAAATTGCTTTCTTTGCCAGGATTTCAAGGTCTGGGAGCTGAAATCAGTAACTGCTCTCATGACTCTGGTTCTCGATGCAGGAAATGAGCTGCACTGTGGAGCGATGCTAACCAGACTGCTAAATTGCATACATAAGGTGAAACATAGATGTGTCACCTCGGGTTTGTCTGCATGAAGTTATATTAATTTTGCTGAAATTTTGTCTTTGACTAAGGTTTATCTTGTGCTGTCAGAGCCTAAGGCACAGTCTAGAAAGTGGGAGGAATTGTTTCTGTCACTGGACCGTGTGGGTGGTATTGCTTTACACCTCCTACCGGGCAGCTTCTTCTTGGTCCCTCTAATGTCCCTGAGCAGAGGCTACCAGCTTGTTTTAACTTCCCAGTTAGTACTGAAACATCCCATTTTTACACTGGAAAAAACTTATGAATTATTTACAACATGTTATTTATCACATATTTGAAATATTTCTTTATTTACTTTATTTAGTTAACTGATGTAAACGCAGCCAGAAATAAATCTGTTGAGTGCAAGCCTGTAACTCTATGTTCTGTCTTCCATGTCTCAGCATTCAAAAATATTTATCCTTGGTTCAGTGTCCACCGCACTTTCTAGCTGAGGAAAGGGAAAAGCAGACAGTGAAATTTGAAGCTGTTGGATGACAATAAAGTTCTTTCTCTCAGTCCACTGACTATTATGTGCTGTTCATGTGTGCACCAGTAGTACAGCCGCGAGCAGACTGAGGAGTATAAAGAAGGATTACAGAGCTCTGGGAGTGGCAGTGAGGGAATTTGGAGCACAGGTTATTTTTTCATCAGTCCTCCCAAAGAGAAAGGGTTTGAAAAGGCCAGTGAAATCTGTAGAATCAACAAATGGTTACAGAACTGGTGCCACAGCCAAGGATTTTTCTGCTTAGACCATGCCACTCACTTTGAGAAATGTGGTCTGCTTGGGGCTGGTGGGGTCCATCTGTCAGAGAAGAAGAGGAACATCTTTGGTCATAGGCTTGCCAAGACGGTGGAGAAATCTTTACGCTAAAGTTGCCAGGGAAGGATAACCTCAATCTGTCCTACTCTTAACAACTGGATGCCAGGGACAGCAATAGATGCACAGAGATTGGAGAGAGACATCACAGGTCAGCAGAAAAGCACCTGAAGATCAGCACAAAGGAATTACAGCCACTAAGTCAGCTTCACTGGGGGCCCAACTTAAATACCTCTATGTGAAGAACGTAGCATGGGGAAAAAACAGCAATTAGAAGTGCACACCTGCAGGGCTATGATCTTAGTAGTGTCATGGAGACATGGTGGGACTGTTCCTATGACTAGAGTGTTAGAATGGAAGGATACAAGGAGGGACAGGAAACAGAGGCAAGGAGGTGGTGTTGCCCTCCATGTCAATGACCAGCTGAAGTGCAAGGAGCTCTGCCCAGGGATGGAAGAGGAATTAGCCAAGAGTTTATGGGTCAGGGTTCAAAGGAGAGCAGGGACAGGCAACATTATAGTGAGGGTCTTCTACAGGAACACATGGTAAATAATGAGGTGATTGGTGACAGCCAACATGGCTTCACTAAGGACAAATAGTTTCTGAAAAATTTAGTCACCTGCTATGATGGGGTTACGGCATTGGTAGATAAGCAAAGAGCAACTGACATCATCTCCCTGGATTTGCGCAAAACATGTGACACTGTCTGGCATGACATCCTTGTCTTTCAACTGTAGAGAAATGAATTTGATGGATGGACTCCACAGAGATTAGTTTGTTCAGTTCTGGGGCCCTAAACATAAGAATGACATGGACCTGTTGAAGCGAATCCAGAGGAGGCCACAAAGATTATCAGAGAGCTGGAGTACCTCTCATACCAAGACAGGCTAAGAAAGCTGGGATTGTTTACCCTGGAGAAGAGAAGGCTCTGGGGTGACCTCATTGCAGCTTCCAGCACCTAAAAGGGCCTACAAGAGAGCTGGGGAGGGATTTTTGACAAGGGTGGGTAGTAATAGGCAAGGGGAAATGGCTTTAAGTTGAAAGAAGGTGGGTTTAAATTAGAAATTGTGAAGAAATTCTTCACTATGAGTGTGTTGAGGCACTGGAACAGGTTGCCCAGAGAAGTTGTGGATGCCTCATCCCTGGAAGTGTTCAAGGCCAGGTTGGATGGGGCTTTGAGCAACCTGGTCTAGTGGAAGGTGTCCCTGCCAATGACAGGATATCTGGAACAAGCTGATATGTAAGATCCTAATGCTTCTATGACTTTTTAAAGAGATTTGTGATAGGATTTAAAAAAAAAAAAAAAGTACCCAAACATTTTTTAATGAAGGCTTACCTCCAAAAGAACTAGTCTTTGATTAGATCAAGTGATTATCTTTTGAATATTGAAATATTCCAAGATGAGGGAGTGCTAGTGGAGCCTGTGTTCTTGTTTATATAATGTAGTCTTCTCCTTATCATGAAGAAGATTTTCTGTGCTTGTGAGCTTGACTGACTTTACTCACAATATAGGATGTGAAGAGACTGAGGACAGAATTCTGCAGTTTCTGGAAACAGAAAAAAAAATTGAAGGAGCCCACTGGAAGTTGTGCAGTGGGAAATCCAGGTTTGATCTGCTTTCCAGAGCACCAGAGCTCTGAAGTTTAAGAGCAGGGGGGCTCTAGGTGATGGTCTCCAAGTGTGCCTTGGACTGTGTCCAGACTCCTGCTACTCACTCTGAAATAGATGATGGTGCTTGATTGCTGCAGAGCTTTGGTGTCTTGGAGAGAGGAATCCTTCAATTTCAGCATTTTACTTTTTATCTGTGTTTTCTCCAAAGCCAACACACATGCAAGAATGCTTGCACAGCAGCAAAATCCCTTCCCTCCAAAAAAAAAAAAAAAAAAAATTAGCATGTTCTGTTGATGGCAAATGTGTTAAAAAGATAGAAAACTACTTCCCCAAATAATACAACACATATGATTTCTAATTTTGATTGCATTAGGGATATATGTGTATTAATTTATGAGACCAAAACACAAGAGAAAAAAGAAGGTAAATAAAAAGGATAATTTTTAGACATAAATATGAGGGTGGATTGGTTTGGGGTTTTATATATAAAGCCTGATTTTATCTTTTGTGGCAATAAAAGAATTTGCAAGTAACTTAGAAATCATTTAACACAATAGTCTAACAAGAACTGAGACAGATACAGAAAAATAATTGTTTCAAATAATAAATCCCTAAGATTTCAGAATAAGAACAAAGTGTCAAAACCTCTGAGGTTACTTTTGATCAGTAATGTCATCAAGCCCAAGCTTGCCAGTACTTTCAGATAATTATAGCATTCTACATTTCTCAATTTAAAAGACCAATTTCTGATTGCATCTGACACTTCTTCTTATCCCTGAAAAAAACTCCACCTGGGAAATGCTTTCATTCAGTACTAAATCAGATGCAAGGTTCTCAGTCTTCTTGTGCCTGCAACTCTATGCTTGATGAAAATCACCTTTGTTATTCTGGAATGCTGCATTTAACTAAAAAAAATGTCTTTACACTTTAGTTTTTCAGAGCTGGGCCTCTAAATCTGGGAGCTGATGTTCTTGCATTATTAAAACTGCTTAATATATGGCTTTTTCTCTTTGCTCTGCATATAAGACAAACACTTAACTCTCTCTGCAAGCATATTTTATGTTCTTCTCTCCTTTCAGTAACTGCCAATTGTGGATGTTAACCTCCAGATTCTCATAGAAAGAGACTGTAATTGCCTTTATTATAATACTATAGAAAATTCTTCTAAGTCAGTAAACATAAAAAAACCCCCAGCTATCATTGAATAAATTGAATAAATCTTATTATTTTTATACATCTTTTTGTTAAAAGCAAAAGGGTGCAAGAGGATACCAAGATTCTGCCTGAGGATGTTTAGGTTAACATTACAAGTAGTGTAACAAGCGTATTTAATTATGAGGCCAGATTAGCTCTTCTTGACAAGGGAAAGTAGTGGTAGACACAAAAGAAGCTGCAATGAGCAATCCAAACTAGCCATATTTTCAAGCAGAGTGGGCTTGCATATGGACTCTGGAAACACAGAACTAAACCATTAGTTTTCTGTGGTCATTCATCGTTCACAGAGTTGTAAAGTTCCATCTCTCAGGGAGCTAATTTCACAGTCTTTTTGCAGAGTCACAAACTAGAGTCCAGAGGAATAGTATGGTCACATATGCTATCAGAGCTCCTAGGACCTCAGTCTGGTACTATCAGACCTAATGAACGGGCGTTTGGAAACCAAACTGAATTTCAAAAGTTCCTAAGAATTCAAAAAATCTCAATGACCATTTTTGACAGAAACATTTTAACTAACCTCTAAAAATTTTACTAGAAATTTACCATGACTCATAAAACGTATTTTCAATCCTTCATAAGAATCTACCCAGCTTTGACTATCAAGCATTGGGTCTGGTTATATTAAGTTATAAATCAGGTGTGATTGATTAACTACATAATTACAATGTGAAAAACTCCACAGATTTTGGGGTGAATTTTGTTGAATGGGTATTAATGTCATGTTTTACAGTCCATGCATCATTCTGGATCCTTGTTTCTGAACTGCCTCCAATTTTTTTTCATTACTCTTTTTAAACCATTTGAAAAATATTCTTAAAACCACTAAAATTAAATGGAAAAATAACTGATCCATGCCTAATTAATATTTCCCTTATTCAAGTATCCAAGGACTGTGACAGTATTTTTGGTAAAGGTACCACACTAGAATCTATAATCCATTAATCACACTCATGACTATACACTACATATAATTAAAGTGAGCATCTGAAAGGTAAACTTATACAGATATGAACTAGAAAAAAAAGCCATATACATTTATATTTTGTTACTGAGTAGATATATCCCTAATGTGAGAAGACTTATGAATATTATATTGACCTAATCATTTTTGTTATATCATTAAAAACAAAAAGAAAAAGTAATATTAAAGAAGCTGAGCAAGCTATGTTTGGCATAAATTATATTAACCTTTTTTAGAATCATAAACTAACAACATAATCAACTTGGATTAGAAAGGGTTACCTCTTCCTTTGAAAATTTCATTTGATAAATTATACTTAGGTTATATTTCCAGAATGGTGTATGCCAGCATTAAAACTGGCATTAAGTAAACATTAGATTCCTTCAACATTTATTCCAGGAAGTTACAAGACAAGGCTGGATAAGACTTCTTATAAAGGGTATTTAGCAAACATCTGGGATGGAAACTCAGGAGTGAACAATAAATAAAAAGAGAAATTCAATAACAGAATCATACGGCTGTGGAAGAAATAATTGGGAGAAAAAAATCCAGACATACTCTGAACATATGTTGGTTTTCCTTATAGCAGAGCATATAAGTAGAAGGGAAATCTGTGTCATAAGGCAACTAGTGATAGTATCTTGTTTAACTGACATTTTTTTGCAAAGATGCCCAGAGAAGTTTATGTTTTGAGTATGTTATTGCTGCTGTTACTCATGCTCATATTTCAGACTTTTGGTATTGTATTTCTGAGACCAAAAACTGCAGATTCAAAGACAAATGAAATTCTGTGAAGAGGAATCCCCTGGCACTTTTGCAACTCAAAAGCTCAGAATTTCCTGATGAGAAGATCATCAAATAAGAAAGATGTTTATGCAACATCAGGATGATACACAAAAGGAAGGGAAAAAAGGGAAAAAAACCCAAAACATAATGCATTCTTTCTTCCTTCTAATTATTATTCTTCAGGTACTTAACACTCAGACACTTCTGTTGGTTGGAACGATGACAGTGACTTCTGTAAGCCTTCCAGATTGCTCTTTGGAGACAAAAGGAAGGGAGGAATGTTTTGTCATCCATACTCAGTTGTTTGTAGCTTGCACGCCATTCCAATCCTGTTCATGTGCTTACTTCAAATATGGCAAACTCTGGTAGGAAAGGGCTTTATAAATTACTCCTTCTTTAGTATACAGACTTCAAGTGGTGGAGAATTTAAAGCACCATGTGCAATCTTGTCCCTGTATAGGTTTACCTTCTCTGCATTGATTTTAAAATTCATGTGTGCAATAGATTTGAAAACCCTTTAATACACAATATCAGTGATGTTGAATATTGTGCAAAATCATGAACATGTTGATGTTTAAGTATATAACTAAGACTGACTAAAAAATTGAAGGGTTTACAAAGTATGTAAGAGTTTCTGGTTTATTTTCATACAAATACAGAAATCAAATTCTTCGATTGCCAAAATATACATCCATTAAAATGATTTTTTTTAGGAGCATTCACATCACCCATTTTAGTTACTATTTTGCAGAGTCTTTATTGTCAGGAGAAATGAATGATAGAGAAGTATCCGAAGGACAATTTGTAATAACCCACTTCTATCACCTTCCTTTTTTTAACTCCAATGAATTGCAAAAGGGACTGAGCAATTTTTGCATATACAATAGGTTCCCACAAATAAGTGGTACAAATATTCTTCCTGCTTCTTGCTTTTATTTCATTAGTTATGGAATAGAGTTCTCATAGGCAGAAAAAGCCATTCACAAGTTCCTAATTGATACTGGAGTCCAACAGATCATGTATATGGCTTTCTGCAAGCCCTGACCATATGTTCCCTTCCACTGTAGACTTTAAAGGGATGCAAAAAGGATCACAGTACATTTATTTTTTGATTCTTAACTGAACGAGATGTTATAAAAAACAGGATGCCAAAAGCACACAGTTCCCTGGAAGCTGTACAGTTTCAGAATTTACAGGCTCAAGAAAAATATATCTAGAAGTCTGAGCGGGCTCCTGGGAAATGAATGACCTGAAAGAGATGCTAAGTGAGGTTCAAGAAATATTTTATGAAAAGACATCCCTGATTGTAGTGTCTTCAATTTATCAATCTCAAATTTTTAGCCCAGTTTTTTTAGAATACCATAAGCTGCTTTTCTTAGATTGCTTGGATAACACCAACAGAACATTTTCTCAAGAAACAAAAATCTCCCAGAAAATGTGCTGTTGAAAGGGTTTTTGTGTCCTAACAAAAAGATATCCAGCTGACTAATGAAAAGCACCTCCATGAAATCAATATGCTTGTGCTGGTTTTGAGTAAGCAAGGAATTTGTGCAATAAGTTTCAAAGTAGAACTCCTCCAAGAAATTTTCCAGTGCCGTTTTGCTATAAAATTTATTCTGCATAGTAAGGATTCTCGTGTAGAAAATTACGGAGTGAAGGTAGGTGTGCTGTCACATTAGCATTCTGATCATAAAAACAGTGGTAGACTATTAAATGCTAATGTGTACTGTAGAAGATCCTAAGAAAGATTCAACATGTCAATAACATGTTGCTTCTGTCTGCTGCTAAATTCTCTTCTGGAGACTAAACACCAGTGCATGTGAACTTTGCACTGACTTGAACTTAGAGATCAGCCTCACAAAAGTATAACTGCTTTTCATTTTCTTTTGCCTGGTTTATTTTACAGTCATTGCTGTCTCAGCAGCTTAGATCTTGGCAGTTGTCTTCATGAAGAGATGAGATGGTGTATGCTAGTGATGACATGACTGTTTAACCAGAGACAAAGTGAGAGACAGAGGAAAGCACTGGCAGGTTTACAATTTTGCTATTATAGAGGTTTTTGGAGTGTGGAGGTGGTTGGTTTTGGAGTGGGTTTTTTTTGTTGTTGTTGTGGTTTTTTGGGATTATTTTGGGTCTTGCAGTAGACTATGAGTAGGTGGGAAGAACTATGCAACCACTTCTGTGTAAGAAAGTGTAGACTGGCATTTAGATATGATTTTCCTGACATCCAAATAAACTGCTCTGGTAGGATAAATAGCAAAGTAATCTGATGACTCACTCAGTTCGTAAGTTTTTTTGAGGAGGAATAATGAAGAACTTTCTTTGTGTGGCTTTTCATTTTGCACTTCACACACTAAAATTAGAATAATCATGCTCTACCTGCCTTCCAGGAGGAAACCCAAAGAAATAGCCATCAAAATGTCAGTCAGAAATAGAACGAAGTAACTGTGAAAATCTGGTGCCTTTACTTCTGCATTTTCTGAGCTGGCCATTGTTTCCTGACATGATACAGTTAAATGATTCTTTTAAAGATAGCACATTAAAAAGGAACATAACCACATTAGATTTGTCATTACTCCCAGCCCTGTAGAACCTAGGAAGATTTTATGTACATATTTCAGGAAAGGTACAGAAGGTTGATTGGGTGGCAAGATAACTAGGAGAAATGGAATAAACGTTTTTGTTGTAGAGACCAATGGAATAATAAGGAGTCTATAATTTAAACCAGGGTAGTTAAAACCTCTGTCATAGCATCCTACTGAACCAGTTTAATAAGGCCTCTACAAACAGTGCTACACAGCAGATACTACAAAGCTGGGGGTGGTTGCCTTTTTTGAATTCTTACAAAGTCTCCATTTGCTTTTAGCAGTTTATGATGCCATGATGGCAGTAATGTTTCAAATAGCAGGATAAAATGAGGAAGAAGGAAAGTGTGAGTCTGAATTAACAGATATATTTATACTGAATTAATTTGAAATGTCTTTTTCTGTTAATTTTACTCATACTACTGAAAATAAAAAACTGAGAACTGACTTTAGTGTTCTGAATCCCACGAGTGCTTATGTGGATTTCTAAACCAGAACTTATTCTGATAAATCCTGCTAGATTTAATAAACCTTGATCTATAAATCTTTACTTTTTTCCTAGAATATTACAGTATTTAGATACATATTTGTTGTCCTTAGACAACATCTAGTCTCATAACACTCCATCATACAAGTTCTACAGCTAACAGTTTCAAAAGCAGAGTGCCAGTTAGACTTTATTAGCTACAGATGGAAGGGTATGATGAATCATTCACAGGTATCAAGCTGTTGTAAAGATCACATTCTATTATTTCAGCAACCTAGTTATAATGCATTGACCCTTATTTTCCTAGACTTAACAAACAACTGCTTTTATAAATGATTATTATGTAGATTGCTTATAACATTATTTTCAATTGTGACAGCTTGAGGAAACAATGAAATGTTGCTGCATAATCTGTTTTCTGCCTCACAGGTATTTCCTGGTAAAAATGATCATGAGAAATGTGAAGTTTTTGAAATTATGTTATATGCAGGAAGCAGGAAGGCCCTTTAATTATGCTCTTAAGTACAGCATATTTGCTTAATTGCTTAGTAGCCCTTGTATCCTGAAAATTTAATTAAGTGATGATTAACTATTCATTATAATATTTTCCTGTTATTATTCAGTACAAGTTGCACATTAACTTTTAAAGTCTTTATCGTATTTGGAATTAAGCAGCCCCAATTCTCATCAACTGCACAGACTGACTGTGATACTACAATAACTTATCTACTTCCCTTGCTCAATTAATAACACCTGATTCATCAGGCAAATCAGAATTGCCCATGGAAAAGTCTGGCCTCGTAAGCAGTGGCAGCTAATCCTGTTTCCTGCATCAGGCCTCTGCTCTGTTAGGCAACATGCTTGGTTGCCCTGGCCCAACTAGTTCAGTCCAGAAAGCTGTGATATGACACGAACTGCTCAAGATGGGGCTCCATAAGAGATTATGTGGAGTTTAGAGCCCCTTAACCTCCATCTGAATGTGAATGTCTAAGCTCAAAAACTGGTGGAAAAGGTGGTGCACCTTTTATACAATTAACTGTTGGGGTCCCACTACTTGGGACATTGGAATCCCAGCTAGTTATTCACCTCTCTCCTGAAGTAATCCCAAATGACTTCTCACTTCTCTGGAGAACCTATTGGTCATGAAGAATGCACCATTGTGAGGGCAGCCCTCCACATCTCCCTTTGAAGCTGTGCTGCTCTCTACGGTGAACTCCAGGCAGAACTCAAGGACAGACCTTTGCCAGGCACAAGGAGATGAACTGCTCAGATCTGAGATACAAACATGGGCCAAAAGATTGTGACATTGTTTCATCTTTGTAGCAGAGCTTGGCAAATTGGGTTTTTTGTTTTTCTTGTTCCCACTAGATAAACTTGGAATCTTGTTTCAGGTGCCACTCTTGCTTTCTACCCCAATGAGTCATAATTGCCTTTTGGGGCATTGAAAGGATTCCTCTGGGAATAATTTTAAAATGTAGCAGAGGTGGGGTGAGTTTGGCCCCATTCACATCCTAAGCACTGTGTAAAGCGTTACTATAGTTGACTTGCAGGAATGAAAGGAAGGAAGAGCAAGTAGACAATAGCTGTGCTCAACTATTCAGCTGCTGCATTACTTTCAGTGATGATGCTATATGTCAGCTGTTTTTAGAACTTATTGACTGAATTTCTGGCAGTCAGAGTATTGGAAAACTGAGGAGTTTATAAGGATAGACAGTAATAAAATACAAGTTTTCAGTCATCCTTTAAATAATTTTTTATGCTATATCTAAACCGTATCTCTACCCACCTCTTCAAGTAATGCAGCACTCCTGAAACTTTCTGGTATTAAAAAACATCTAAAGATATTATTTTGCAATGTAGTGTTACTGCAATATCATATTCTGTATATAATAATTTGCATACAGGCTGAACGCAGAAATGTTTTAGTCATGGTGCTAAACTTGTGTGTGTGATAAGCAAGTGAAATTAGGACTGAGCAGGACCCTGTTAAGGGGAAGCAGTGGAAACCAGTTCATTCAGAAACTCTACTGTGAACTGATGAAAGAAGAGATGGTCTTTGTCAGAAATTTTGGTTCTGAAAAATCTTACAAAAGTTCTCATTTTTCATTCTTATTTTGATGGGTATATTATTAACAGTACCCCATGAAGCCTCAGGGTGACACATCCAAAATTACTGAGAGGCTTCTTTGGGGAAATTTTATATATGTCTCTTAAAATAATTTTGAATGACAGCTTTATTAGATAGAATTAACATAATATAAAATTATCTTATATATCATTTTATGATTGATAGTATCAATCATGGAGATTGATACATATATAGTAGACTATACATATTTCTAGTTTGTACGTTAAGTATACTTGGATAATTTTTATTTAATCTTTTAATCTGAATATTTATATTTTAACAATTAAAAACATTTAATGTTAGCATTTTAAAGTACCTTTAAATTTAATAACATTAATATCATAAGCATATTCTGGCAGAGGGAAAACTAGATATGTCTCACACTTTTGGATCTACCTACAGTCAGGACTGCCCAAGAGCAAATCTACATTCATCCTTGCTTCTGCATTTTACTGTAACACTTGCATATAAAGAAATGTTAAAGAGTTTGAGTTTGATAAGCACTATGTAAAAAAAGGCCATCATGTTTTTAGCTCAGCAATGGGTTTTAATCTGAGTACTTAACAGAGATGAGACTTAGATAAGAAATTATAACTTGTTTTTTTAGCAGGGCCTTTTTTCAGAGGTGACCAATCAAACATACTGTTAGACTTTTTTCTTTCTAGTGTATGCTTTTTTATACTTCTACAGCCCACAACTTTTCTACATGAATGTTTTAGGTGTCTCCTTTGTCTGTTAGTGACAAATTCTCTAGACGCTTGCTATGCTGATGATGATGTTAATTTCTGTACCAGCAGCTAAAACACCAATGATTTAAATCACAAGATGAGGCAAATGCAGTTGCACACTTGTCCAGAGGAGAAGCTCCTCCTGTGAAAAGCGCTATCCCTACTACAAAAATTACAGTACTAAGCTCACTGAAATGTAATTCACCAGAGGTCACATGTATTTTCAAGTGATATCTAAGTATGAAAATATTTCTAAGGAACTTCACAGTAGAAAAAGTTATTGAAATGCTAACTAAACTAAGGTCTGGTAGTGGTTAAACTGTCATGAGCTCTTTCTTAATGATTGCTTCTTTTTTCTACAAAATTGAATAAAAGCCCTGCACTAAAAAAGGTTTTACTTTGTGTGGGTTTTTGTTTGTCTGAGTATGTACCATGCAAAACAAAAACTAATAGAAACCTATTACTGGGTTTGTTGATGCTCTAGCCAAAGTGATATTAAAGTGTCTAATTACTTTTTACTAGTTTGCAGTCTCTAGGATGCTGAAATGCACTATTTTCAATGCTTCTAGGAACGCAACAAAGCACAACACAATTGATGAAGTTTTAATTTCATATGGACGGCAATTATCCATGAGACTCTACATAATAAAGCTACTAACATAGTTGAACATTTGGTTAAACTCTTGCAGAAAACATGATGATAATTTTATCATACCAAGGTTAAGAGTTACCTAAAGAGGTAATATTCTGATATGAACTGAAGCATAATCTTCATTTTTTCATTCATCAGTCTTTTGAGAAAATCATCAAAACTGAAAACACTTTTATGTACTTTCATTTTTTGCCTACAGAAACTCCAAGGTTACATGTAATTTTTCTTTCTAAGATGGTTTAGCTGGGACTGATCCTAGAGTGTAATTCCCAGCCCACTGACTTGTGTCCCTGGGTAGCAATGTGTTTTCCATATTGTCAGGAGTTCCAAGCTGGAACAGCTTGAGACTGAATTTATGTCTCTTGGGGAAAAAGTAAAAAAAAATTTAAAAAGCTATTGCCTGGTGGTTCAGTCCTTGTTAGTCAGAAAAAAAAGTAAAGGCAGTGACTGTTTTTCTATAAATCTGAAGTAATAACACAGTAATGTTTTATCCTCAGAATGGATTACTTTGTAATTGATTTACTCCCATTTTGAAGGATCTATCCTCCATTGATTTTGTTATTTAGAGCTTTTCTTGTCAGAGCTCTTTCTTGCCTTCTAGGCTTTGAAAGAGATCAGATTATCCTGAACTCAAAGCTGTTTTCTAGTTTCAGTCAGAAAATTGGGCATACTTTTGACTTTTTTTATTCATTCTTCAGTTACTGGAAAACATTTTTTCAGAAGGTTAATGATCCTCTATATGCCTGTGAGAGATTTGTATCTGTGTAGGAAAGAGGTTAATGTCATGAGTGAAAAGTAAATTAAAATTGCTTTAATTAGTCTGCATTTTTGTCTCTCAAAAATTAAAAGCCAGAATAAACTGGCCTGAGCATTTCTAGGACTGCAGTCTCTCAGATATGTATCATTTTGGTTCAGGTTTCCAGGCATACACTGTATATCTCAAAGCCAGTTTTAGTACAAAAAGTGTTTTCTTAAAATATCTGCTGTGCCCATCAACTATGGAGATGTAACAGGAGCACATTTTAAAGTTTTCTGTATTAGCAAAGTACGTTGATTACATAAGGTTTAATTTGGAAGAGAATCATTTTACTTGAATTAATTAATATTTAGCTGAATTTTAGGCCATTAACAACTTGAACATTTAAGAAAATCTTTTTGTTTCCACAGGAGACCCCTGATCTAACAGAAGCAAAAATACCCACCTTAAAAAGACAAAAGAAGCCAGAGTTATAGCATCAGTCCTTCTCCTTTTTATGGCTCTGCCTATGGAAAATTTCCACTCATAAATCCAAAGGAAGCTTTCATGTGCTTGCTGTATTTTATCTTGTTATGATTCTAATGCATATATTTTTGATAATATATTATTTTCATTTTATGCCCTAGAAATTTCATGTCTTAAAGTTCATTTACTTACATAACAGCATAAAAGTGCTCTGAAAAGAAAGCACTAAACAAAATAAATGATATGTTTTACAAGTTTTGAGGGAATAGGGATTTAATTTTTCATTTTGTGTTATTACCAAAACAAATTTCTTCAAAGGGTAGGAAGGATAAGTATCACATATTTTGTTTTTCTTGGTCTGTAGTTTTTTATTTTTAGTAGTGCAGCAAAAAGAGTTTGCACTGCTACATTAGTTCAAGAGTGACAGCTGAAAAGAGAATCACTACTAAGAAACCACTTCAAGTTAGAATTCTGTTCAGTAGGAATTCTAGTGTTTGAATATTTCTGTCTTATAAAAGGAGCTAAATCATGAAATTAATTCATTTATATTTCGAAAGAATGTGTTTTGCTTACATTGCCCTCTTGATCACACAGATATTAAAATGCAGTTGGACAGTGCGAAGATCATAACATGTTAATTATGCTTATTGGGATTTAACCCAGTTAATTAATTTTAATTTAACCAGATGGAAATGGGTGTGTCAGACTAGTTTTCAAGTAATTAATAAAACTTATAACTGACAGCTTTCCAAGTGCTGCTTTAGAAGGGTAAAGGAAAAGCACTGCTTGACCTTGATAACTGCTAGGAATGGCAAGGTGCTGCTTTGGAGTACAATCACTGAAGGCCCACAGGTTAGGAATTGCAAACAGATGGAAATGCAGTTTGAAATGAGACCATTACCAAGATGGTGGGTTTCGTTTTGGAAAGTGATTTTTTAGGTGAAATTTTTAGGTGAGCTACTACGTTGTGATTTTAATAACAGTAATATCTTACTTTGGGTAGTTAGGAATGCTGCCTAAGGAAATTGTATGATTATGCTTTTCCTTCTTTAATGTTGTCTCACTTTCCCTGGGGAAAGTTTCTGCCATTCTGAGCTGCCCAGCCCAGCGCATCACCGCATCTTAATAATACACACAGATTCACAAGCAAATCAATGGACACTAGTTTGCAGCGTGGTGATTACAGAAAAGAAATATATTTTCAGGAATCAATAATGCATCTTATAATAGTTATTTTTGAGCTGGATGAGGATATGTCTTCAGAACAATCTTAGGTTTAAGAAAAGGAGTATACATCACCCAAAGGATACTGTTATAAGAGCTCAAAGAGAAAAAAAATGCATGAACTTTACAAGCCTGTGTGAGATTCAGTGAAAAATAATTTACCTCAATAATAATTAAGATTTATTAAATATTAATGAGTAATGAATTAATAATTGTATCTCAATTTGTGTTTAGATCATTGCTAATGATTTAAGTGAGGCTTGTCTCCTCAGTATGCACTGAATTACTATGTAAAGGCTGATTTGTTCTGGGAATGACTTAGCTGGGAAAAGTCACTCGTTGCAGCAGTTTTCCAGCTTTCAGAACCCCTCTCAATTATCTCACTGTATTGACTGCTAGCACAACTCAGAGGTTAGTGTGACAGCTCCTAAACTGCTGCAAATTGCATTCTGGTGAATTAAGGAAAGCTGAAACTGAGGGTTTGTTTAGTTTAGAAAGTAAACAAATTGGTTTAAGAGTCACTGTAAATTAGTTAAGACCCACTGAGCAATCCCTGTGTGAAAGACATGACTTTCTGTAAGCACATAGAACAAAGTATGCTGAAAGTGGGAGATGCTGCAATTACCACAGCTAAACTTTACTTACCTGTGATTTTCCCTATAGATTTTCCCTGAGGGACTACATAAATATAATTATGTGCACTCAGCATTCCTGGGATTTTGTAACTCAATTGTTAAAAGAGGCTAAAAAACCCAACCTGTTACACATATTTTATGATGAACAAAAAATATCTGTGAGACCATTACTGTCTTCCTTTTTATTTTGGCTTGTTCAAAACTAAAAACCAAAAAATAAAATATCTCTGATAAAGATAAATGATAAGAGAAATTTGGGACTAAGAGTTTTTTAAAATATCAAATAATTTGTCACTCAAACTCCTTAGGGTTAAGTTGCTGGATCAAAATAGCATTCACTCTAAAGCATTTGATTTTGACTTTTGGAATTTTCTAAGTGTTTTTCTTTTTAATTAATTTAATCTTTATTTCCAAATGAAATGTTTGCTTGGATGAAAGAATTGATTTTTTAAGCCAAGTTTATTTGCAAATTTGGTACAAACTTAGGATTTGTTTCAAATGTCCTGAAGTATCACATTTTTACACTATTTTTCAATGGCAAGGTATTTATTCAGCTATAATGATAAATCCTGCAGTTCTGTACTGAAAATGAAAGATATTCCTATTTTGGAATTAAATATGATGTCTTTACTGTTTCACTAGCTAGTAATGTAGTTCTGCATCAAGGTCACAGGAAGATTATGGATCCTAATACTTTCAATGTGCAAGGATTTAATGGCCTGAAGAATTTAGTCTTGCAGACTGCTTTTATTTATGTATAAATTCAAGATCACCTAAGTGCAAAGCCAGCTGTAAATAAAATCATTATAGGTGGACAAATCTTTTAAAGTACGCTGTAGAAATACCTCGTGTTTAAGTAGCTATGAGTTGTCTAAACTCATAATAGGAAAAAAATCTGTTTTTTCTTTCACATAAAGAAAAGTTACAAAGCTATTTTAACTTACATTTTTGGAGAAAAGAATAGTGAGGTCTTGATATACTTTCTTAAATGTAAAATGCTGTTCAATTGTGAATGTCAGATAGTGCAAGTGGAATATTGTGCAGAAAAAATGAAAATGAAGACAATTTCATTCATCATCATAATCTCATGCTTCTGAGAATAAAGAGATCAAGAGATTTTGGATCAAGAAATAGTATTTGTCTCGTCGTCTAGATTACACAGTGGAGGGACACTGAAAAAATCCTAAATGGAATTACTGTGAATAGCATGTTGCTACTAGTCAAGAAGGATGGCTAATTACAGTACAGAGTAAGAAGTATCCATCCATATTTCCCCTTTAGGTTTTAGAGACTACTCCTGTTTTTAACTGGAAACATATATCTTACAGTAAGAACAGGGAGCCTTTGCAATGAGCAAGAGCAGAGCTCTGATACAGGAACATGGAATTCAAGTCAGCTCCAATAGTGTCAGCAGCACTAAACTCCTGGAAAAGAGCTGCCAGAGCTTTACAGCCTTTGTCATCATCACCAGTCTAAGACACACTAATGGATCTGGGTCAGGGAATGGACTGCATGCTGCCTTGAAAAGCTTTGGGTTTTTTACAAATACCTGTCAAAAGATTGGTGTCTAGGAATATTCTGTAGAAGATGTACAGTATTGCTGCACATCTAGAGTAGAGCATCTCTGGACACTGCTAAAACAGCTCATGTGACCCCTACTATACAGAAGTTTGATCAATCTCTCAAAGCCAAAATAGCTTGAAGTTGTTCTTTATTCAACTGTCCTAGAAATGTAAGTCAAAATATGTTGATAAAATAGAACTGTTAAACAGAAATACTTTGTTTTATTTGGGAAAATGAGTCAGATGGAGAATATTACGTCCAATGATGCCAGCAGCAGTAGGACTAGAAAGAATATCTTTATGATTAAGTATATAAATGCTTCTTTGAGGTTCACTGCATATTTATGCATTCTCTTGCCTGTTTCTTGTCTGTTAGTGAGGTCCTGCAACGAACACAAGAACTCTGTGAGTTATTGTTGGGATGAGATTGCTGAGTGAAAACAACCTGAAAAACTGCAAAACAGCTATCAGACCACTCTGATAAGTTAGTATTATCTTTCCCTTGTCCAAGAAACTGTAGTGATCATGCAGATTGTTGTGAATTAATGAATTTGCAAAGGTTCCTTTCTACATCAGTAGCTGCAAAAAAAGATGAAGAGCAAGAAATATAGCTTTATGGATATCCAGGTTTTATTATTTTCTTTTTTTTACCAAAATTTCAGACAAGGTCTGCAAATGGTTCTTGGGCTCAGCACAGTCCTGTACAATGATGCAGAAAGCAGAAATGCCTATTGGAGAATGAAAAGCAAAAGAAAGAGTAATTGCTTTCTGAGATCTTTGATGGCTTAGATGGAGTAAACTCCTGACATTCAAGCAAAGCATGAGACTCAACTGAGTGAAAAGAGTAACAGTGAATTTCAGGAAGACAGCAGTCAAAAATGGATTGTCCATTAGCTATAACTTTTACAGCTCTGCTGCACCCAACTTGAAGTAAAATTGTTAATAAGGAAAAAGAAAAAAAAAATAAAAAGGGAGTGTTCTTTTTTGTCAGTTTTAGTCCTAATTGTAACAACCTCTATCTTGAAAGTGATGCTTTGCATGATTGGTTCCATTATGTCTAGTACTGAGAGGCTGAATACTTTCATCTGCATAATGCTGTGATGGAGTATAATTAGAAAAATGCTATTTTGAGTCTGAAGAATCTTTCTGTTGTCCTACCCATCTCAAAACTATTTTCTCATTAAGGAGCTGAAAATTCTATTGTGTCTTCTGTCAGCAGTTCAACATTTGTTGTATTTGACCAAGTGAGCTAAAACATAGTGAAATAAAGTAGCATGCTGAAACACTTTCTTGAACAGTCTTTTAATATAGCCCTCCCAGAGAGTGTAGCCTCCCAAACAGTTCAGAGAGAGCATCTGCAGATATAATATCACTGTGGCTCAAGTTCTTGTTGTATATGTACATCCTCAAGGACCTTACAAGGACAATTTTTTGCTGGCATTATCTACTCTGTAATTGTTATTAGCCATTATTTAGCTATTTCATGAGTCCAGTACTGGTTATGTGATTGTGCTGAGATGAATGAATGAGTTCCCAGTTCACTCATAACATGAGCTCGTATGTTCTGGCCTAAGGGTTAGGGAACACTTAGAATGTCACTTCCTTGGCCCCTGTGCCTGAAAGGAGGATACCTGTGCTATAGCCTATGTGGTGAACAAAGATACAATGCAGCTGCAAACAGCTGAACAACTCAAATGAGAGTATCACACTTGAAATATTACATAGATATAATTACAACATCTTTCTAGAACTAACACTTTTGATAACCTTCTTGGGAAAATAAGGATCAAATGTCCTTATCTGATTACAGTAAATAACCTACAGGCATCCCAGTTAAGCAAATTACCATCCCAATTAAGCTGCAGTTCTTGCTGATAAGTATCATTAGGTTTAATTCCATTCCTTGGGAAATGTCCTGATTAAGGCTATTTCTCAATCTAGTGGTATGTAATCTAATAGTTAAAGAAAAAAAGTGACATTTGAAGCAGAAATGTGAAAGAAAAGCTGAATAAATTGGAATGTGAGCATAGGTTTGGATGAAATGCATCATAGCAAGCTCTGAAGAAGCCGGAATAAATATTGCCACAATTGCTTCAGTTAGTTTTGGTATCTCACAGAGAATAAAAGAGTAATTCCTATGAAATATGCTTATTTTCTTTTCTTATCGATAGTATAAGTTTGTTGTAAAAAAATCAAATGCCTCATCATAGGGAAAAAATTAGATCAGGAGAAAGAAAAATATCATCTACTTGGAAAAGAAACTTTTCATAGGGGCACATTGTAGGTGAGATTTTTTGTTTCTGAGAAAGAACTTCTTGTTGAAACAAGGTTTTTATTGATAGGCTATGCAGAGAGAATGTTTGACCTGGTAAAAATGTGGGAAACATAAAAGCATGTTCAATCAAATATATTGATCTAAGGTAAAGCTGGATGTCCCATATTTGACTCAACAGTGCTTATTTATAATGATATTATGCATTAATGTATAACAGGGAGGTGAGGAATTACTTGAGGAATTACATCTTGCCATGAGGGTGGCAGAAGGCAGCCAGATGCACAGAACCTCCCTTTAGGGTGCACTGCTATCAGGGGGAGTGGGGCTGGCTGGTGATCTCTAACCATTTCTCTAAGCCTTTTCCAAGAACTGCCAGTATTTTAAAAGGAAATGCATTCAGTACAGCTAAAATATTATAACTCTAAGAATTCACTGTTTATACTGAGAGCATTACAGATGAGCAGCTTGTAATTTTTCAAGCACCAAGCAAATGTCCTTAAAAACTGCCAGGAATTTTTTCTGCCGAGGCAGTAGGGACTGAGGGGTTTTCTGAATTCTACTCCGAGTAGGGATAATGACAGGTCAGGTTCCTCGGGACTATGCTCTGACAGCAAACAGGAAAAGGAGCTGGTAGAAAAAGGTCGGTAAAAATACTTTAAGAGCTATCAAACCCCACAATTCTCTTATACTATTAGAGGGCTTAAACCCTATGTTCCCTTTAATTTGTGTTCTCATTGAATCTCTGAAATATTTAAATAGATTTTTTACCCCTGTTCAAGATTTTTTTATCTTTAGTGGGTATTATAACTGGGTAAAGGCTTTCCTCAGGTTGGGAAACTTTGAAAATATCAGAAGATATGTATTAACATATAAACATAGGCTGTCTTCTGTAATATGAAATCTAGAATTCTCTGCACTCCAAGAGGATTTGAATACTTTGAAATATTTTCCTCATAAATTGAGGTTTCTGTGTTTAACATGGTGTTCTGTCTAAAGCCTTCCTGGAAAAGTAGAGTCCCTAGAAAACATACTGTACCACATAAAACTAGTGGTAAATGCGTGGAGAAAAGCCTGTTCTTTTATATAATAGTGGTGCATGTAATAGTCCAGTGTCCAAAAGCATATCTTGCATCACAGATTCATAACAATAGTTACACAACAAGCAAAATACTTGACACTTCCAGGAACCTACAGTTCAGCGCATGAAGTATAAACTCCAGTGTATTGGTGATAATTAAAGTAAAAAAAAATCAAAAGACTGCTTGTAAATAAGAATCCAATTTCCCAGGCAATCTCAGTAATTGTAAAAAAAGGGGTTCCTGTAGAGTGGCATGGTCAGAAAGGAAAATACCATTTAATCTATCACCACAGATACCTTTCTGCAGGATGTGACACACTGTAAAGGTCATTACGCCCATCACTACAGCCTAACATTTTGTAGCAGTGTGATCTTCCGTGTTTGTGAAGCATATGCTAAACAGAAAGGGAGCAGGGAGTTGGTTGTTATTTAAAGTTGACAGCCAAAATAACCCTCAGTGCTTTGCCTTCAACTCCAAGTGACCGAATGTCCAAAGGTATTCTTGAGGGATATAACTGTGTGGTGTGTGAGAAGATATCAAGTCTGCTAGTCCCAGGTGCCAACCATCCTTGCTGGTTTTCACTCATATTCTCACTCATAGCTGCATTTTTTTTTTAACAGTGGGGTTAAACAAACATACTTAAAATCCACTCCTTTTACAAAAATAAGACTTATTAATCACAAAAAGAGAAATCTCAAATTTTAGGCAGTCTTGAAACACCATGGGTCCCCCTCAAAATTAATGCCTTATAAATTGTCTACATATGTCTACTTTCCATAACAAAAAATAAAGTGACCTTCTACCCTTCATAAAATTCCAAATGTTGGTATCACCTCTTTGCTGCAATCAGGAAATATTCATCTAAACAAAGATAAATTTAATTGCTGTTAACTTCTGAATTCTACATTTTTAAATTTATTTATTTAGTTTATGAGGAGAAATGAAAGCATTTTGGTGTTGTTTTTAGCACTGATGCCAGCTGATAAGCAATTTGCCAGTTTAAAATAAAACCATCCCTAAGCAGTGCTGAAAAATTGCTAATGGTTTAAGTAATCAAGCACATTCTAAACCTCTTAGGGCACTGTAACTAGATGAGCAAGTAGAACAGGATTTTAAAGGAGGACAGTACTCTATAGATTAGGGATGTATACTGAGCAGTGATGAAGATCTTTTGGTGCAAGCAATAAAAAAATATATTAAAATATATATATATATAAAACAGTAATTTCAACAACAAAACTAAAACATTATTTTCTAAAGTGTGGAATCTACAGCACATAGATTTCTAATGTAATGGGTAAATCAGATTGTGGTTTCAAATCCACCTGAGCATCATTAAAGTTTTGGACTTGGGTAATTGCTTCTCTCTGCCTCTCACAGCTATAGAATATCAATACTATGGCCCCTGACTACTCCAACTGAATGCTTTAGGGAAAAGAGCGCTAATAATCCTCGACTAAAATCATTAGGCAAATACTTACAACGAATAGATTGTCATTTAGAGTCAGGATCGAATAATGACTTGTTAAATAAGTTATGCTAAGGGACTGACCCACACAATTATTGCATGTGAAAATCATGTTTCTAATGTTAAACAAGCTATTCTGCTGATATACAACAGCTAGGAAAAAAAGAAAGAAAGGAAAAAACCCCAAACTTTGAGCTTGGTATGCCTAAATTTTGAAAAATTAAAACTTTAAGAGTATAAGTATTGAGTTATCTCTACAGTTCTAGCTAAGAACTATAACTTGTAGATATAGCTGCATAATGACCAGTAAGAACTGTTGCAAAGTAGAAGGGCTGTAAGAGGAAAAGGGTGAAAAAAAAAAAAAGCAGCTTTATGGAAGATCAGTAGTATTGATGTAATAAAATATGTAGTGCCTGAGGGATGGAAAAACCATTCCACCTTCCCTCACTGCAGTTGCCAAAAGAGGTTAGGAGAAGTTAAGACTGTGCTGGTAAAGAGTTCTAGGGATCCCTGCACAGGAAGGACATCAGCCTGTTGAAGTGAGTCCAGAGGAGGCCACCAAGATGATAGAGGGATGGAGCACCTCTCCTATTAGAAAAGGCTGAGAGAATTGAGTTCAGCCTGGAAAAGAGAAGGCTTTGGGGTGACCTAATTGTGGCTTTCCAGTAACTGAAGGGAGCCCACAAGGAAGACAGAGATGGACTTTTTTCAAGAGCATGTAGTGACAGGACAAGAGGGGATGATTTCAAACAAAAAGAGAGTAGGTTTAGATTCGATACTAAGAAGAAATTCTTCACTGTGAGGGTGATGAGGCACCAGAACAGGCTGCCCAATAGCCCTGGAAGTGTTTAAGGCCAGGCTGGATGGAGCACTGAGCAACCTGGTCTAGAGGAAGGTGTCCCTGCCCATGGCAGAGGTGTTGGAACTAGATGAACTTTAATATCCCTTCCAACCCAAACCATTCTCTGATTCTATGATAAGGCTAATGTATTAGAACACTTGTACTGAGCAGAGGGATTCAGGAAGTTTGTCAACTGAAAACATTAACAAGAGGGATACCACTGAACTCATGTTTGTAGCTATCTCAGCTAATGTTAGGAGGGAAATGCTCCTGGGATCCTCTCCTAAGGTTTGGCTCTAATTACATTTAAAAGAAAGGAATAGGATTTAATCTTTGAATATAAAATAGAAATGAGAGATGAAACCATCAGGCTCTGATAAAACTCTTGAGACATTTGTCAAAGAAATAAGAGATCTGGGTTCTATCTTTTCCTCAATTTGGAGAGTTCATAGCCACATTTCATCAGAGAAAACAAATAAATAAGTCTGTGATCAGTCCTCAGAGCATGCTATTGAGAAGTCAAAAATGCAAGTCCATAGACTGCATCTTACAAAGCAGGGCACATAGAAATGTTGGAATAGTGTTTGGTTTCCAGTCCCAGCTTGTCTTTAATCCCGTGATTACTAAATATCCTCTCTAGGTGTTTTTATTGCACAAAATAAGCAACTTCAAAGCCAGAGATCCAAGCAAAAGTAATTTACTTGGTTTTTGCCTTGTCTTATTTAATGGTTAACTTGAAAGTAATGATTTTGTTAAAATATGCTGAATAATAACTTTTGTTGTTCTGCAGTGTACTGAATTCTCTTTTCTCATAAGGCAGCAAATAATTATTCTCTACTGCCAGAGAATATTGTAGAGGGGAGAATCCTTTTCTCCTGTATCATCCAGCATGCAGAAATTTTCTGGTGCAGGGTTGCTTTCTAGTTCTTCTAGATGAAACTAATAGAAAGCTTTATGCAATTCAAACAGTGACATGATCATATTTCATACATTTATAGCTGGTCTTCAGAAGCATTAGCATGGGAACATGTATTGCCAACTTATCCTCCTAAAAATGGTTTTGTTCAGCTTCCCCTCTTAGAGGCAGTGTCATTTCAGAGCCTTTGACAGCTAAATAAACATGTATTACATTTAAACAAGAGCACTTAAAAACTAATTCCTTTGTCACTATCCTCAAAAATTAAAAAAAATTAAAAACTAATTCTTTTGTCACTGTCTTCAAATTTTGTGGGATTTGTCTTAATGTTGAAGATAGGAGCATAATAGCTTTTACTTCACTCCTCAGCTCCTGAGGTGAGCTGTTGCCACTTCCCTCCCCTCCCCTCCCTACTCACTACCATTGTATATTGTGCCTTTCCATCCATTTGTCACCCTAGCAATTCACTTTTACCCTATGTCACCCACGAAACTCTTTCATTTAACAGTAGGTACGTCCTTTTTATTGTTTTTTATTTAAAGGCATACTCCAAATTATTAATTTCTGATATATGTTTGTAGAGTTTTACACAGCATATTAATAGAATTATCCAAGCTCCTCACACACAAAATTGATGTTTTTACTGTATTTTATAGGTTCATGATTTCATTTTGCACTACCACAGCTAATGAACTTAGTACCCAAAACACTGTTGACAGGAACAATTTCTATGTGTTTTTTTCCTCTTTTCCCTAATAATAGCAGAATCTTCTCTTATGCACTGCAACTTTTTCCAGTCCTTTTATATAATGTATGAAGATAAATTGAAAATACTTACGGATAATCCCCAAAATGGCAAAATGTATTGTTAAGTTTCCCTCACATGTTTTAATGGAAAACTTTTCCTGGAAAATCATGCATAAATAATTAACTTTTTAAAACTACCTAAAGAGAAATTTCTCTCCAGATATTAAATATGAATGACTCTCCTTTTTTCTTTATGTTCATGTTTCTTAATGTTCATGTTCTTTGCACCTTTTAGGGTGCATCTGTTTCACGTGATGAACACAATAAAAGAATCTGCAGAATTGCTAAGGCTATATTATGGCTAAGCTTGTGAGCTGTACTGATGAGGCTTTACTGCTTGTAAGATTTGAAAAGCCCTGTCTAGGGGATATAGGGTTGAACCACATGAACAAGCTAAGGCTGGTGTTAGCTCAGAAATTTGAAACACACACAATTTTCCACTTATACTTAGGTAATGCCTTTGAAAGAGTACATTACTCAGTATCTGATTCACCATTTAATGATTTTCTTTATGTTTGGTTGCTTGGTGAATATAAGGACCATGTGAACCTTTTCTAGGCTGAATTGGGATGGTCAGGTATTTCTGCTGAGAAGGGATCTGGTATTTTACCAATTTTATTATAACATAAGAGCAAGAGATAATGAAAACTCATAGTATGAAACAGATAACAAAGAAATACAACAGGTCAAAATGTCAAACTGAAAAGGATAAAAAATATGGCAAACTTCAATAACTAATGTAGAACCCCTTCCCCAAATACCGAGCTAGGTTTTTTTTTTTTATTAGTTATTTTTGGGTTTTCCCCTCTATCTCTTCAATGAATATGTTTTCACACACATTCAATGAATGTGTGTTTTAGTTTGTTTTGTTGTGTTTTTTTTTGTTAAAATCAAGCCTTTACCTACTTGTCTTAGTTTAGTCCCACTGGCAACTTTGGCAATTACAAATGTTTTCCATGCCCTCCCTAAGTCTGCTATGGCTATATCTACTTGTACATGTTTTACTTTGTCATCTAATAATTAAAGGTGAGAAGAGCATTGGTCAGAAGATTAATTAGCCTATGCCAAGGCACAGAATATACTCTTTGAATGTAGACTTATGACTATTCAAATAATTCACCTTATTTACTGATCCTTCAGTAAATAGACACTTGATGCATCAGTGAGTTAAGACCTCTTCTGATTGAACTGTTTTACAATTAACCATATACTATTATATTCATGAGTAGTCTGTGGGCAGCTGGTATACCTGTTGCTACCATTAACAATTGATCAGTTTTAACCCTAAACTTTGTAAGCAGTTCTATTTTCCATTGCTACGAAAATGCTAACACAAATATAGCTCCACTGATGTAGGTGGTTTCACTCTTTCTTGGGACAAATGTGAAGTCCTGATCTAGCTTTCATTAGACAGGAAATTCACAGCTGTCACATTTGCCTCCTTTTGGTTTTTCCCTGGGAACAGACACATTAAAAGGGATATCCTCTCCACTTGGCAAAAATTATCTAGATTATCAGGAGGATGTGTTTAGCTTTGCATTTTTTAAACATAATTTTAGTTTTACCTTGCAGGAACTGAAATTCAGCCTTCAGAACACAGCACTCTCTGAAAGAGTGGCAATTCGAAAAATGATACAGGCAATACTATTCTTAAGAGATGTACTTAAGAGTAGGGTTCTTAAGTAGATAGTATAATTCAGGGGGGTGGGGGAGGTCAGGGGTGGATAGCAGAGGTGTGATGCTATCATCTAATACCACCAGTAAAAACACACAAAAAAATTAAATATATCTATCTAGTTTTAATTTTCTGAGACTTTCTGTGATTCTACGAAACAGGCATGATATTTTCTTCTGGCTTTGTTATTTAAGTATCAGATTTTTTAAGCCTAAGATTTTCCTTTAAGGAGAAAAAGTATAAAGTATTGTGAAAATTAAATAAATATGTTGAGTCTTTGTTTGAATAATATTGAAATATTGAAGATATAAGTAAAAAGATCCTAGCAAACAATCCTGCAGTCAAATGATCCAAAATAAACTAGAGAACTAATATATTATATTATTATGGCTACTGAATATTTAGATTTAGTTTTATGTAAGCAGAACTTCAAGGATTATCCTTGGCAAATGCAGTAAACATATTTGCAGACAAATTAAATATTCCCATCCAGATATTCTATCTCTAGTAATCATCAGTTATGTTTACCCTAGAATTATTTAATATTCTGGATTCCCAATGACTTTATCATTAATCCGGTTCTGTACAATTTTATAGTATGTTTTTGGCAGCTGAATACTCATCCTTGTTGTCCAATCTGTTTTCAGCTAGTGCTGGTTTTAGGTTTTATTTTTCTCTGCTGCAGGTGTATGTTCTTTTTTGCCTTCTTCAGCTGTTTCTTTAAACAACAGTAATTTTCCTGTCATCTGTAGGCTAAGCTGCCCTTTGTTTACATGCCATATGATCAGTGTACAGTTCCTTTATTCCTCCACTTTTTTCTTACACCAGTAGCAATCTCTGTTGCCTCTGAACAATTTATGGCAGTGTGTGTGAACTGAGGATCCACCTCAATGTGGTTAAGATTGTTCTATGCTGATGGAGTTTATAAAGAAGCCTCTCTTTATAAGGAGACCCTGGTTTTCACTTAGGATCAGTTCAGGTTCTCAAAGCAGCTGTTCTTCTCCAGTGACAAAATGTATTGAGCAAATGCTGAACGTACATAGCATGTAAAGAGCACTGGTCTTTTCAGTGAAAGAGGAAACCAGATAAAGTATGTGTTTTATATGCAGCTTTCAAAACTGATTTTGTTTAATATTATATCTTTAACTGTTTGCCATTGTCAGTATCACATTTAATACGAAAGTGCTTTTCAAATGTAAACACTTGATTTTTCACAGAAAATTTGAATTAACGCTTACTAGTATATTGTTTTGTAATAAGTAGCTTCATATACTAATGCAACTGCATTTTCTAAATGGTGATTGGCTCCTTTATTAGTGTCTGTTTCAAAAGGAGCAAAATTTAACCACCCTTTGCTGTTAATCTTTACTACTGCATGCAGAATCTCATTTTTTGTTCAGTTTTACCTTCTCAGCTTCAGTAGTGCTTCTATTTCTCATCTAAGAACAATTTTTCCACTTGCATAAGAAGAAAAAAAAAATGGAAAAGAAACTTGGAAGAGATATCACATTGTTTTCCATGTGCATTAGGAAAAGTGATAAACAGAGTCATTAAGTATATTTGCACATTTTCCTCTAGGGCAAAGTATACTTGAGGAGGATACCATTTTCAATTTTTTTTCCCTGCAGTAGGAAGGAAAAACTATTATAAAGTCTACTTTACAGAGCTAGGGAAGTGTGGGTCTCTCAATTAAATTGGTTTACAGGTACGCAGGCAGAAAGAAACAACTCACCCAAACCAAGCAAGGAAAGAACTCATTGCTGAAAAAATAATGAGCACTACCTCCAAGGAAGAGCAGAGTTCATGATGCCTTGTTTCACCCTCAAATAGACGGAAACAAATAGATGCAATTCCTATCTAAGATTTTCTTATCTGATGAAACAATATTCAATAGTCTTCCAACAAATTGTTTTTAAATGTAACACCTGTAAATCATAAACATGAACCACCAGGAGGGTAGCTGCTATAATGTTAGCTGTGTTTCAGCTATGTTGCAATAAATAGAGCTGAGGCAGTCTCAAATTGACTTCTATCTGATAGTCATGAGATTTTTGTCATAAGATACCAGTTATTTTCATATTATATTATATAGTCTTTCAATGACATATCAGTGTTTGGCTGTTGTGGCTTCCAGCATGTGACACACATAAAATAAAGCACCCTCCTTAAAATATTTGGGCACTTTATGTTGCTGAAAAGTTTATGTTTTCATGTGATTGCCTAATATACATACGATATAGTAAAAGGCTAGATCCATTGTTATACATTGAGAGATCAAATATATATTTTATGTAAAACCACAGAGTTACACTGGCACTATCTTATCATAAGGCTAATGGAACACTAAGCAGAATAATAATTTATATTTTAAGCTTAAAGATGTTTATAATTTAATTTCAAATTATTATAGTCTTATTTCAACATTTTTGGATTTTTAATTTATTAGTGTTACTGCATTAGGTGGAATCAATAAACCATATAATCTACCATCAGTGGTAGTACCAGACATTCATATTAAATAGAAGGCAAAATTATAGTGGATGATTTTGAAATAGCTACTGCATCTACCAAGATTATTCATATTCTCAACATTTAGCAAGTATATTAAATAATATGAATTTATACTCATTAAAATTTAGCTCATTTTCCATATAAAATTTCTACATATACATTAGCATCTTTTAGCAAGGAACTTCAGAATTTATAAAAAGCATCAATATTCTGTGTCTTCAATTTAGTCTAACAGTACCTGAAAGCCAGGACTTAAGTATCATTTTAGCTAATTTCTAAACTAAAGCCATGAATAATGAGAGCTGTCAGTCAGACATCCACCAGACAGCCATGATTTCTCAAATATGAAGGTTATTGACTTAGTGCCTTCATCCAGCAGTCCTATGGACTTGTACACCTTCAGGTTCCTAATATGGACCCAAATCTGATCTCCTACAGTGCGCAGTTCTTGGTTTTCCCAGACCCTGCCTGTGGTTTTTGTGACTTGTTGGTGGAGGCTGAGGCAAAAAAGTCATTGAGTACAGCAGCCTTCTCCATGTCCTGGATAAGCAGGTCTCCCATTTCCTTTCAGAGGGGGCCCACATTTTCCCTGGTCTTCCTTTTGTTGCTGACAGATCTATAAATGCTGTTTATATGACAGACTTGTAAATGCTGTTGTTGCTTCTCTTTTTTCGTTTGATCACTATTTGTTATAATTTATTGTCATAAATATTGAAAAAAGGCCTGTGTGCAATAGAAGAATTTGCGTCCATATGTTAATATATTTCTGATTTGAACAATGTAGTGTATGAAGATTTAAATGCAGACTACAACAGTAGTTTTCATTTTAATGA
>NW_008236973.1:2644050-2648106 GCF_000691975.1 Corvus brachyrhynchos | reverse complement strand
TCTTAAAAATCATTCAAAGATTTTTCTGATTAGTACTGTACTTCCCCAAAAGAAGTTCCATTTGAGATGGTACTGGTAAATGGTATGGATTGTTAAATGGTCAAAGATGTGTTTGGGTAGTCAAATCAAGAGCTGTCAAATTAATTTTTTAAACAAAATAATGAATCTTTGGTCCAATAATCTATTCTTTTGAACACTAAAAGTAATTTATCCAACTCTTTGTAAACACAGAACTAAAACAGCTCAGTAATTTAGCTAAAATATCTCTTTGGCAAAATCTCCTATTCCAACAGAATGTCTGTTGTCTCTGAATCTACTCCACTGACTGGTGGTAGTCATTGAACTAGACTTCTTGATAGAGTTAAATTAAATAATAGTCTGGTCCAAAATGAGGCTTCATAATTTCAGAAAAGTATAACACATAATTGAAAACATATTCAGAAACAATTTTCCAATACTTTCTTCGCTATAGATCCACAATTAACTCTAAGTATCCCCAAATTAAGCTATTCAAATATGCTTTTCTTAACAGCCATCATTATCTCAGGCCTAACTTAGTATGCCCTCTGATTTTCAATACAGTTCCCTTTGCAGAGTGAATTATTGCTTATTGCCATCTTGTTTAACTTATTGAAATAGTCTCCAAGAGAATGAAGAAACAATTAACAAACACATTAAAGTTTCCGTGCATATGTGTACCCAGTGTTAGCTTTGGAAAAGCATAGAAGCTCTAACACTCTCACTGTTCAAAGGTCAGTTCTGTTGAACCTTCAGGTATGAGTTGTTACTCAGGACTGTTCAGGCTCTAGTTCTATGCCTAATTTACAAACAGTAACCCTCATTTCCCACACAAATCTCCAACTCCTGCTTTGTTGATTTTGTGGAGCTTATAATCATTTTTATTTCTCTCCTCCTCTCATGCTCTTGTACATGAAACAGTCCCGTACTACAGTAAGAAAGGAGGAAAAAGCATACCAGTGTTTTGACTTTCCTATATGACAAAGATCTGGTGGTTTGAGTAGCTTTAACTGTGGCCTTCGTTGTTCTCAATAGTGAGTATCAGTAGAAACAAGTCTATTCACTTTAATTCTTCAACATTAATTTGCTCTTAAATTTTAGAAGATGTAATCTTTTGATATTTTAATAGCATTTAAGCACTAGTAAAATTATTAATATTTAATAATTTAGTACATTTATAATTATTGATTCATTATATTTGATATTGATCTAATTTACATTTCTGGTTGCTACAGGAGAACTGTAAATTGATTGCAGAAAACTGTGTTCTCTATTGAAGACAGAGAAATCTGTACCATAGCAGAGCCTTATCCCATGGTATGCTGAATGAATGAGAGGTCTCTTATTGATTGTAGCACTATTTTTCTGCTGCCATTGCTGATAAATTCACATAATTACAGATGTGCACAGCTGTTGCTAAGCTCAGAGCTGATCCCTGTTACAATTTTTGCTGCAGTCACAGTAGAACCTCTGATGCCAGTGTCATAATCTTCATAATCATTATTAGGTTTGTAACTACACTGATTTTATTTCATTTTTTTTTAATAGGCAGTTAAGTATTAGAGGAAGGAGTTTATGAGGATTGTCTGATTCTATCACTTGTTAGCAGTAACTCACTCTAATAACCACTCCAAGTCAGTGTATTGTAATCAGGATCAGGAGATAAGAGATATTCACTGACTGTGCATAAAATACTGAGTGGGTTGCATTCACACCCTAGGCTTCCGGCCAAAACCAGATGCTGCAGCTGCTGTTGTTTGGTCCATCTGGAAATTAGCTATAATGTGCTAACTTCATTCCCCCAAACGGCCTGTGGCTGAATTGTCACAAAACTGAGTATAATGTCTTGGGAAAGAAAAGCAAGACAAAAGAACTTAAAGATTTTATTCAAAATTATATATTCTGTGATAATGACTGCAGTATTTAAGTCCTTCAGTAGTGTATTATGTAAGCAACATGACTAACACATTCCCAGAAAAGGCAGAATTGGGTGTTATATATGATAAGGGACACAAAAACACCCCCAAAAATCCCACCATAGAACACCCCTGATGGTCTCAGTTTCCAGCAAGAGAACACACTTGAAATGAAGGGCAAACATCTTGAATAAGTCTCAGTTACATGGTGGTGCATCTGCTCTGTAAACCAGTTTTTGGAAAGGTAAGCATATCAATGAAGAGCTGTATTGTTTAGAAATAAACCTCTGATATTTCTAGGTCAATTATATATCTTTAGGCTTAGTCTTAGTGGTATTTTGATGTTATATATAATTTTTTGGCTTGAATTATAAGCAGACAAGAAAGGGCTAGAAGAAAGTAAATATCACCACATTCATTTTACCAACAGGAAGAGGTGATACAGAGTTTTGAATGATTTCTTTTATTTGCCTCCAGTCACATAGCTGTAGATTTTGAAGGGCTTTTCTGTCTTCCAGAGATGGATATACTCCTGTCTCTGTCTCACAACCCTATGTTCAAGTTAGAACTGGGCATATATCCATCTCCCAGCACCACTAGTGTTGAAACAAAGCTTTGGTTTCTACAGAGAAAAGCTGATTTAACAGATATAACCGACTGCAATGCTCTCATGTGATACTCTAGATGGAATCCACCTGGGAAGCCATGATGACACATCGTTAAAGCTAGCTCTGGTGAATTAAATGTAGTCTTAAGTAAATACCTTTTCAGTATGATTCAAGGGAAAAGCAAGTCGCTTCAGGATCCATGAATGCCAAGCTCTGAAGTAGAAGTAATAACGTTATGTGATGGGCTGAAAATCAGGCCCTACATCTTTTACTGGTTCCTTTAACCACTTAGTTTCAAACATGCTACTTCCTTAGTATCCTACCTTCGTTACTGTCTTTCACTCCTGTTGCTACATTCCTTCTTCTTACTGAGTGAATAAGAGGATGGAGACACCAATTTCTGCCTCTCATGAGCCCCAACCTGTACACAGAGATTCGGCTTCAGTATCCATTTGGGAGTCGTACCACCTGTGGGCTCCATTTATATAGAAATTAATTCATAGGTGTTGACAATATCTATAGGATCATTTCAAACCTTTATGACTCTTCTTTCAATGAAAGCTAACTTCCTTGAAAAAGTCTAGTATTACATTAAGAAGGCTATACATTTGAAAATCTGGTTTATTAGCAGCTTGATTTTCAAATACTATTGTTAATTTCACTTTTTAGTCATCCTTATTCTCCTTTTTGTGAGAAAACCTCAGGCTTGTTCTTTTCACAGAATGCTGTGATCTCCTTGTTCCGTCCCTGCTTGGAAGAATGGATTTTATTCAGAATACAGGCTCCTAGGCTGAGCATTTTCCCAATTCTCAATATTGTTTGTTTACAATGATCAGGAGCTGCTGGAAAGCAGAACTGAACAAAGTTTGCCATCAACCCTGGATGTTGTATAATCGGAAATTTCTTTATGTTTCATAGCAAGCTTTTTTACAGCACAGCAGGTGGGTTGTAAAATCTTTCTTTCATGTATTGAAAAGTAAGCATGAAGCGAATAAGTAAATATGATATTCATATCGGAATGCCCTGTTTGCTGAATTTCTGAATAAACTGTATGTGTGCACCTTAGAAATGAAAGACTATTTTTCTTGAAGGAGGCAAATAACAGAGAGTTAAGAATTAGAAAGTTTTTGGAGCATATTACAGAATAATGTTTCAGTTTTTCATGTTTAAAACAAATTCCTATCATGAGGAGAGGGAGCAAATAAAATAGGGTGGGTTTGTTTGTTTGCTTTTTGAAGAAGAAATTTTTAGTTTTAAGAAATTTACAGATGTCTTGGTTTGAAAGATAGGTGTCTGCTAAGGAAGGCAGAAGCCTCCCTTGGAATGGCAGATGCAACCCCCTTCCCTCTGAGTTATTATAATTTTGAAATCAAGGGGCTTTTAGGCAAAGATGTGGAAAATAGGAATAACAGTTCTTTACTATTATGTATCTATATGTGTATAACCAGTCAAACAAACAGCAATAACTATGGCAGTAACAGCAATCACAAACCCAGTGCCAGCCTTCTCGGCTG
>NW_008236973.1:2602237-2644012 GCF_000691975.1 Corvus brachyrhynchos | reverse complement strand
GAGCTCGGGGAGCACGCGGCACCGGTGCCCTGGGATCCCGGGAAGGGATGGGACAAAGGCTTCACAAACCCCTGGGCAGTCGATCCTGGTGTCCGGCCAGACCCTCGGGAACAGCAGGCTGGAATGGCAGGCTGGAACGGCAGGGAGGAGCAGAAATCCCGGTTGGCAGATGAGATGTATCCAAACGGGGAGGCCCCCCGAGGTCTGGGCAGGCAGGGCGAGCAGGGCTACAACGTAGCGAAGGCTCGAAGCAATGGTGGGGCAGGGCGGCCACAGCCCGGCTCCCAGCGGGGCAGGGAAGGAGGCTTTGCGATCCTGGGGCTTCTCCAGCAGAAGGAAAAAAAAAAGCAGCCAAAGAAAGCAGCCGAAGAAAGCAGCCGAAGAAAGCAGCCTCCCTCTCTGTCCAAATGCCTGAGACTGACTGCCCACACACCCAGGTGAAACAAAGAGTAGCCAGATGTGCCCCATCCCGTGGCCGGCTCTTTTGTTTTTTTGAAGTACCCAGCCATTTGCCCCCCTAGCAACACGAATGGGGAAAATTCCTTTAACAGAAAAAAAAAAAAACCAAGAGAGCTCCTAAAACCCCAACAACAGAGAAAGAAATAGAAAGTTTACAGGTGAAGTTTGATACTCCTATAAAGCCAGTCCATCTTTCTAGATTGCTTACACTAGTCTTGGAAATCAGCTCTTGGTAAGTCCTAGATTTTTAATCTCAGCTGCTTTTAATACTATTCAAGAATGATTTCATAAATTAACTTTTATTTTTGACTTATAAGAGGCTGAAAAATCATATCTGCTGAAGCTAATACAAGCTGTCTGAAATGCTGATAGGAATGTTGTAACTATTCTCATTGCATAAGCAGTTGTTTGACAGGATGTCCATAAAATATTTAATTAAGACTGAAAGAGGAAAACATTTTAGAGATAACTTGAATCCAAGATACCTCATCTGTGTGAGAAGTCTGACATGTCTCAGTTTTAGAATTTTGAATTAGAAAGACATGAATTAATTTCTACCCTCCTTGAAGACAAAATGGCGTGATATGAGTGTAGTCATTTAGTAGAGGTAAATGCCATTGTTTATAATTTATTCAATCAACCAATGCTGCGTGACTGAATATGAAGATGTATAATCTATTTTTTAAATATTAAGTAATCTTATATTAGCTTTAGATAGTCATTATTAGGTAGTAATTTATATTCCTACAGGTACTCTTAGGTAATTGGAAATATATAGAAATGGAAGCAGTGCTGGAAAATTAAAAATAGTAAGCATTGAAAATAGATAGTTATTGTAAATGTTAATGATATATAAAAAAATAAGCAATAAACTAGAATCCAAAATCTTTAAATCTGTAGATTTTTTTTCCTGTTCTTCATCTATCAGGAACTTATTCTAGAAAAGATGAACATTTTCTAAGCTAATTAATGAATTCCTGAAATCTAAGAGTTTGGTTTTTTACTTTATACTTTTTACTCATGCAAATTAAATAGAAATGAAAACTTCATAAAGAAATCTCTGAAATACTATGTGAGTCTGATTGTAAATTAGAGACTTTTTAAATAAAAAAACCTTTATATTGTCTTAAATAACAAATAGGTTAGTGCTGGGAATAAGTAGTAAAAATTTTTTATTCCAAGTGAAAATCAGTCCATGTCAGAAATTTATGGTAAAAATGTGGTTTCCAAAATTTTGAAAAAACCACTGTGTATATCCACTTAAAACTGTGGATCACATATGGTGGTGTGGACTTTTAACATCATAACAGCAGGTAAAATTTTAAGCCCAGGGTAGAATTTTCAGATAGCTTTTCAACAGTGTAGTTTTCTTTTTTCTAAGGTTTTCCCCAAAATTCTGGGATCAGAATTGTCCCAGGTGACCATATGAAAACATCTGCAACACCAAGATGCACATTTTCACTGAGTACTTTTATTTCCCCTTTAGTCCGTAAGACCTAACAGGTCTGACGTGTTGTTTATTTCATGTTACTCCAGACATCTGCACTTGTCAAGGTAAATTATGGACTGAAACTCCTGATTTATCTTAAATACTTATGAAGTCAAGGAAAATTATGGTGTTTCAGATGGCATCAAAGTAAGATCAATCCCATTCCTCTCTTTTGTCTGACCTCAAATGTATAGACAGAAATCAGGTCATTAGAAAAAAGATTCCTTCCTCTTTACCTAAGTATCCTTTTTGTCATGATTCTTTGGCCAACAGACCAGACAATAACAGGAAGCAGAGTTTTACAAGGCAATTTTATTAAAAATACAAAATGGATACTGTGAAAGACAAACATACAGTATGCCAATTACTCTGAGAAGTAACAGTATGAGCTCATTATAGCAGAGTCATAGAAGATAATCAGATAATGCAAAGGATCATGTTAATCTGTGCACAAAATGCAATTCATATTATCAGAAAAGATGTGAAGGAAAATAGTGTAAAATTTATCATAATCCCCAGATTTCCTGACCAAAAAATCTGCACAAAAAATGCTTCAAAAAGAATTGTTTTATGGTTAACTCTGGGCATTATGATTGACATCTGTGAATATCCCCTCCCTTAGGTTTCAGAGAAGCAAAAGGTTTTAATAACAATCAAGAAATGCTTATGAGGATAGACTTACTGGGTCTTTGGGATCAATCATCAGTACAGTGCAGGGGTAATCCTAAAACTATCCTGAAAAATTCTGATTAATGAATGTCTCAAGAGGCTAAGACATTGCATGAAGTTCAGGAAAGCCCTGGCCCTGCCTTCAGAGACAACATTTGCAATTGAAATGTAATAGCATATTATTTACCTAAACAGTTGTACTGAATAGTGTATCCCAGTAATGGTGCTGCTGCTGCTGCTGCTATTATGGTTGAAGAAGATAAGAAGAAACAGTAAATAAAAGGAAAATCATTGAATTGATATACTAGCTTTCAATATCCCTAAAAAGCAACCTTCCTCCTACAACTCTGTATATGTCTCTCTTTTTCCCATAGCATAACTGCACCACATCTCTTTTCCTCAATTTTTTGCTCCTTCTCCCTGCAACATTTCTTTCATTCTGCTAGTACCAATTACTTTTTCTCTCAGAGGGAAATTTTTTAGTTCCTTATTTGTTAAACTCTGGCAAATTCTGCTCTAGAACTGTAGCTGTTCTCTCTATTTCAGAATTAAAGAAAGGCCTGTGTGCCTAAAAGCTTGTCTAGTTTTTGAGGTTTTTTTCCCCAGCTATACTACTTTGGCCTAATAAAAGGTTTGTCCTTTATTAGAAGTCTTGTTTGCCTGCACTGTGCGCAGGGCTTGGAACATGTAATGGTGAAACTATACATATTGCTGTATAAAGTCAAGGGCAGTCCAGGTTATTGTTACTTTTTTACCAAGGTTGTTTCAATAATTTTTCCCTAAGAGTCGCCTGTAGTGAATGTGCTTATATTTTATTTACATCTGTTAAACTTTAGAAAGTTTCTGCTTCTGTATTATGTACAACTGAAGCTACAGTGGGCAGCAGATTCTGTTAAAATGATAACTTTTCTGCCTTAACCATTATTTAGCTTTGTTTCACTTGTGTTCTCTCAAACTCTTAGAAATTACAAATGTCTTTTGTGTTCACCTGTCCCTCTGTGCCTCCCTCCCTGTTCACCTTTCTGTAAACCATTCTCTCTTTACTTCTCCTTCTCTGGCTTAAGGGAAGCTATGAATTTCCAAAAGAAAAGGAAAAAGAAAATGCTATAATTACCGGTACAAGTACTTATCGCAGGTAGGAACTGGCTACCTCTGATGGCTAACAGCAGTGTGGCTGCTTTAAAGTGAAGGAGGGAAAACTTTCTGTAACTACTAGTTAAAAGCATAAGCTCTCATTCTAAGACTAAATGATTTGAGCCAATGCCAAGGAAAAGGAGAGAGAGGCGTTCCCTGCTCTGTGCAAGCAGAGTTTGTGGCTCTCTTTAACACTTGAGCAAGAGTGTTGAGGAATACACCTTTCCATGGGAATTTGCAATACTAGAATTAGTGTGTGACATTCACTCTTTTTACTGGTGGGATTGATTAGAAGACCAGTTTAACCTTAAAAGTTTATAGTTTTCTGTAAATATCTTCAACCTCTTCCTTCTTTTTATTTGCACAGCTGTACACAGCTTTGGTTGGTTGTTTTTGAGCAAATTATATCTGAGAAACAGTTTCTTACAGTGGGCGTGAGGAAATAAGGGATAATAAATGGCAGCTACCCATGAACACACAAAGATGACAAAGAAAACCAATGAACTAAATCAGAAAATGTCACCTGTTTGACTCAGATGGGACCACAGTACTGTCGCTGTATGAAGCTTCAGCTTAAGACATTTTATGTTATTCAAAATAGAACCTTCCAACAAATACCATTTCCTTGTCTCATGTCAAATAAAAAGAAATAAAGATCAGGAAAATTGAAGTATTTTGCTAAAGGGGAACCCTGAAGTCCCTGACTCTGGCTCTGGGTTTTCTCCTCTTTACTTTTCTTTCTTTTCTTCTTCCCTCAGTTTATGAATAGGAAAATAGTAAAAGAAAATAATTTTTACAAATTTGCAGCTCAGTTCATTCTTCCTTTATCTTTCCCTTGAGGAATTAATAGTTTTAGTCAAAATAACTATACCCTTCTCTTTTGCATTTTCCTCCTTGAGAATGAATTATTCTAATAATTGTTCCAATACATGAACACACACACACAGAGACACACACACAAAAAAACAAACAAACAAACAAACACAAAAAACACACACAAAACAAACAAAAAAAAAAACCCAAACCCAAACAAAACAGAAAACAAATAACCAAAAAACAAACAAACAAAAAAAAAGAATGTCAAGGGCTGTTTTGACTTTTGGTTTGTATACTGTGTGCTAGCATTAAAAACATATAGAATACAAATGCCATATGTAATCTACATTTCCTGCTACACTTTGGTCCTTTGCTTTTAAGGAATTTATGCAGAGTATATGTCAATCATCCTTTATCCACCTTGCACTTGTTGTGCTACTTCTCATATTCTACTATATGAAAGACCGTCTTTTTCCAAAAGATATCCAAAATTAAGATGTATCTCACAGATTGCATCTGCCTGCTGCTGTGTCTGCTGTCATTGCTCCTGTCACCAATATAAATGCAAGCAATCAGAGCAGCAGTGAGGCAGACAAAGGTGGTGACAAAAGCAATAGGGTCAGGAAAAGAGGTGTCAGTAATGCCACAGTTGCCATAATTTACCTGTATGGGGAGAGCTCAGCTCATGCACTGCTGTATTTTAAAATCTGGAAAATAAGGTGTTGCTTATCTTTTTACACTGGTTTAGACCTTATGAAGGTTTCTGTGTGTGTTTAGCTTCCTACACTTCAAGTCAAAGCTAACTTCAGAGAGACTGTTCACAGAGCATTAAGTTGAAAATATACGTGGGCACAGACTTCCTTCCTTAAGCACAAGAAAATCCTGTTTCAAACACAAACACAGTCTGATCAGTTACTCTATATATTAAGTGAACATCCTGCATTTTTAGTCAAGGGCTGACTATTTATGGGCAGAGGGGGGAAGACAGAAACAACATCAGAGCTATGTCACAATTCTGTACTAACCTCTTAAATATGCAAATCAAATAAGGAGTGCAAACTGGTGCTTAGGGGTTCAAAGTAAGTTCATGAATGCCATTATCTCAGTTTCTCATATTTTTATGTTAAACTGTTCAGTTATAACTTTAGTATAGAGATAAATTTAAAAGAGAAATTTTTTTTTTTTTTCGGATAGAGATTCAACTAAACTTGGCAACTTAATTTCATACAAAAACTCTGTACTCTGCTAAGAGCTGATGAAGAACCTAAAATTAAAAAACTGGACTGAAAACTGATGCATAAAAAGAAAGTATATTAAATGCCCAAGTGCATAACTTTTTTTTTTTTAAAGAGCTTTCATAAGAGTTAATTTGAATATTGCTCATTAGCTGGCTGAAAAAAGTTCTAAAGCTTACTCAGTTTTATATTCCATACCCTTAACTGTCCTGTATTCCAGCCTAATGATAATGGGACTTGATTCTTAAACTGGACTGGAATCAAAATGTCCGAGTTCAGTTTCCAGATCTCCTATGAAGGTCCCCATTGCTTTCAGCAAGTCTGAACCTCAATTTTCATCATTAAAATGGAACATGATGTTTTTTCTTACTTCTCTTTGAAATAAGAGATTGTTTTTATAATGTGCTGCATGATACCTAGTACTAAGGATTCATGATCTCCTTTATTATCTACTTGCTCTGCTACAAAATAGCGAAATAACATTTAACTATGTTTTGTTTCAACTGAACAGTTTTCCAGGAGCCACCCTGGATGAGACCAACTCCTTTCCTGCTTAGCTAGCTGTTCTATCTTCCATGAGTCCCGTATGTATAAACAGCCCAGAGGAGCAGCTCTTTTGCAGGGTCTGCCTACTCCTGCTTACACTGCAAGTGGGTAAACATAGTTGGTGTAAGAGTGCAATGGAAAGCTCTTTACATTTCAAATAAACAAGATCTGCTCACTTAGTAAAGATGTAACTGACTATGCTGTGTAAGAATTTTTCTGTATTTAGACTACACAGTAATGGTATAGTTATACCAACATACAGCTCACTTCCTGCTTACTCAGTCCAGGTCATGTTAACTGAAAACCACTTTTCTCAGTAATGTAACAGCTCATCGTAATCTACAACAATGTTCCTCTATTACTTTAGAAAATTAAAGAAAATCACTCCAGTCATCACTTCAGTGAAGAAGATTGGACTCTGGCTCTGCCAAGTGTGTAATCACGGAGGATGTTTTGCCATAACCCTAAAATGGGAGAACTATGTCGGGAAAACAATAGTGCTTGTGAGTACTATTGATTAGTCATCTCAGGACAGATCTCAGAGTGTGCTCCAGCTAATTTAGCCACCTGCAATGACATAAATTAATGTAGGTGACATTTAGGAATCTTCCTGAAAGTCACAATTTGTAGATATTGCATGGTCACCTCAAAACTGAGACAAGTGGGAGATTCTGTTCAATCACAGATCTTGAAAGAATAGGGACAGGGGACTGGGCATAGCAACATTGCCATACATTAAAAAGCTTATGGTGTACATACCTCCGAAACAATGTGTTTCCTTTCACATACAGGTATTCTCAATGATAACTTGTGAAAAACAGGTAAAACCAGGAAATTCCTGAAACCCATAAAAGATGCACCTTCAAAAAGCCTTTCTTGACCTACAGTAACAGTAATAAATCTTACCACCTTCATCTCTCTAGCAGGAACAGTAAATCAAAAACTCAGTTAATCAGATACATATATTACTGGTATTCTGTTTAGTTTTATTTCACAAATGATCCGTAATACCTGCAAGCCATAGAGTATTTAAAGCTGCAGATCCCCTGACTGAATCTAGATGCTCAAAAGAGAATTAATTTGGCTGCTTTCCACTTCTTCCTCACTTTGAATGTATTTATGGGAAAATTTACCCAACCAGCACCTTTTCAGTATTCTTCATCTAGAAAGAATTCCTGCTTTAGGCAGAACGTTGCCAGCAGGTCAAATGAGGTGATCCCTCCCATCTGCTCAGCTCTTGTAAGGCAGATCAGAAGTGCTGGGTGCAGTCACGAGCTCTCAACTACAGGAGAGATAGGGACTTAGTGTAGCAAGTCCAGCACTGGGCCACATAGGTAATGAAGGGACTGGAGCATTTGTCACACAAGAAGAGGCTGAGAAAGATGAAACTGTTCAGTCTGGAGAAAACAAGAGGAGATCTCATCGTTGTGTGTAAATCTCTAGTAGAGTGAATAATGAAGATTGAACTTTCTTCTCAGTAATGCCAATTAAAAGAACAAGAGGCAACAGGTACAAACTGACATACAAGAAAATCTGTTAAAACATAAGAAAAAACTGACTTACTTCTGAGGGTGGTTGAAAATGAGTTGTCCAGAGATATGGATTCTCCATGCTTGGAGATATTCAAAACTCTGCTGGTTAAAACTCTGAGCAACCTGCTTGTATGTGACCTCTCCTCTGAGTGGTTTCATACTCAATGAGACAGTTTTAATAAAGTCAAGCATTTTCTATCAATTAACCAACAGGGCATGCATTTTCTTGAAACAGAAGAGAACAAGGTTAAATTTGTTAGTGTGTATTGTTATGAATGTGAAATCTGGAAGTTGAAATTTGAAAGCCATAGAGTGTCTAAATGTCTGATTCATTCTGTGTGTTTCTTGCTGGCAATTGTATGCTTGTCAAAAGCCTCATTTATGTCCATTTAGCAGACCTAGATTTTCTGGGAAAAAATATTAGAAGAATTGCAAGCAATTTTCCTCTGAATTGTTATATAGAGAGGTCCTTATCACCATGAATTGCTGTCTCTTCTTTTCCCATCTGACCACTTATTTCTGTGTTTTAGTCTGCTGGGTCCTCTTCCAGCTTTTCATTAAGAATGGACCTATGAGCCTGACAAAAGCTATCAAAATGTTCAGTTCATATCTCCCTGAAAATACTTTTCACATCTTCTTGACACTCACTGAGAAAGATCAACAAATAAACAAATAAATTTAGTTAGGATATTAAAGAATTTCCTTGAGATTCTTCTCCTTATCCTACTCAGTGGTATTTCCCAGATTCCTTTTGTTGTCATCTCACATAGAAATGTGCATATATATGTATTGACCTTCATGCCATTTTGTTATTGCAGAAAAATCTCCAAAAAGTAATTTCCTGTTACATGGTAAATTGAAGGTCTCCCATGGCTTCCAGTTCTATTTTACTTGACCATTAGTTAAAGATCTGACAGTTGTTAGGAACAATCTTTGTAAGTCCTTTGGGTGGTAACTGGCAAAGCATTTATAATGTGCTTCATATTTATATTCCTTAACATCAAACTATAAAATAACAACTTGTGAAAGACTATAATTTACTAGGAGAAAACAAGTACTCATGTCTTTTATTCTTGTATTTTTGCTTCGAATGCCATAAATCAAACTTGGCACAAGATGAAGGAGCAGCTTATTTTAAGGTGTATGTAAAAAGAATTAAAACTTAAGACTATAAATTTTCATAATATTTATGAGACTGTTTTTCTTTGTGTCTTCTTTTTTTGACAAGGGCTGATTCAAGTGCAGTAACCCAGGACAGACATGAATGATAAATACACATCCAGATTTGTGGTTCTTATATTAATGTACAACATTTCTTAATATATAATATATGAGAAAATTATAAATTTATAAACATAATTTCTTCAAAGAGATATCCTTGTGAAAATTTTATCACCATTATGTTCAACAGTCTCTGAAACATTTTTTTGCTGTCACAGAACATGTTGCTCAATCCAGTTTAACCTTCTGAGTACTCTTAGAAACTGAACTCTATGGCTGGTATAGGGGAACCAAGTTCTTTAGTGTAATATGTTCAAATATGGGATACAGGCCACTATAGTATGCATATGTACACAAAGTTTAGTTTAAAAAAATTCTGCCAAGTCATTGAACCCCGTTCAAATAAATGAGTACTCTCACTCTGTAAAACTCAAACAGTTTTAACTAGTATTGCTTTATGTTAATACAGATAAAGCCTTGACCAATGTTTTTAATGTAACTGACTTGTTTTTTATGGTGATAAAATTTTCTGTGTTGGGGACCTGAGAACTGGATGCAGGACTTCAGGTGTGGTTTCACCAGAGAGAAGTAAAGGGTCAGTGTCACCTTCCCTAACCTCCTGGCCATGGTGTCTGGGCTACAAGTGCACGTTGATGGCTCAGCACCCCCATGTCCTTCTCAGAAGAGCAGCTCTCAATCTGTTCACCCCCCAGCCTGTATTGATATTGGTGGTTGCCCCAGCCCAGGTGCAGCACCTTGCACTTGGTCTTGTTAAACCTCATGAAATTCCCATGCCTCACTTCTCAAGCTTGTCTAGGTCCCTCTGGATGGCATCCTGTCCTTCAGGTGTGTCAACTGCACCACTCAGCTTGGTGCCATCTGCAAATTCGCTAAGGGTGCACTTGAGCCCCTTTGTCTAAATCACTAATGAAGATTTAGTTTAAAAAGTTTCTAGTGGCATCATAAAATTCTTTGGATTCGCAACAAAGTCTAAAAATAGAAGAGAGATAACAAGGAAAAAACTACTCAGAATACAGCAGTAAATGGTAACAACAACAACAACAATGAGGTATTTCCAGGCTTATACACCATATGAAGTGGTCTGATGAGAGAGATGCCTCTCTATCACTCAGGTACAGAGTTCAAGCGTTCCATGTGATATTCTATTCCTCCTGAGTTTGTCCCTGAATCTCTGGTTCTTTCTTCCAGCAGAATGTCAGGAATGGCAACTTCTACCTGTAAGAGTCACCATTTGCCTACTTTTCCCTTGTCCTAAAGCCCTTGTCCTTTGTAAACTGTGATTTCTTTGTTTAAGGTATGACATTCGTTATGATAATAAGAAGAGTATTAGAGCAAAGTTGCATCCAGAATTCAACAACGTGCTGTCTATTCAAGTGTGCTTTCTGTCTGTGACCTTCCTGCAGCAGCTACTGTCCCACATATCAATGAGTTCACAGTGGGAGTACATGAAAAGGGTGTAGATGATAAGGATGGAAAAAGATTCAAAGCCAGAAGATGTTGAAACTGCATAGAATGCCCATTACTATGGTATACAGGAGTTAGTGGACATCAGAAGACTATTCAAGAAGACTGCATGCTGAGAAAGAATGGGTTTTTGTAAAGGAAAACCTGCACTGGTTTTTGAAAAGATACCCACAGAGTTAACTTTTCAGATGCCATACAAGCTTTCATGAGTTGTGTCACCTCCAAATATTCTTGTTAGTGTGGAGATACTCTCTTTTAAATTTATGGGGTAAGACAAGAATAGAGTGAAAATAACCACTTCAGAAGAGATTTTGTTTCGCTTGCTTTCCTTTGTTTTTTGTTTGGTTTTTTTTGTTCCCCATGAAGATAAATACATAATTTTGAATTCAGAATGAGAGGGAAAAAGCAGAACCAACAAACATATATGTCAGGGTAATGTTTCTGTTTTTTGGTGTGGTCTATACAAAGTATATTGAGTTAGCATTGTTCTGGTGTGCAATTTTTCAACTTGCCACTTTTAATTTAGCAATAGGGTTTGTGAAGAACAGAACTTTTTAAGGAAATGTAACTCTTTCCATTGTCATGAATGAAATTTCTGATCATAACATAGAAAACTTCTTCCTTACTTACTTCTATCTCTTAAATAATCAGAACAGCAAGCAAGACTAACAGTCAGGACTCAAGTTCTTCTTGTTGTTCATTCTTATGTATAAGAAAAGACAGAAAGGGATTTCTTATACCCCATCTGAATATTCTAACCAGCAGTACTGGGCATGTTTTTCAGTCTGAAATGGTCTCGGTTTCATCATAATATGGAATGGAAATAATTTGTTAAAAAATTATTCTTTCCATAAAATGATAAGAAATGTATGTTCAGCCAGCTATATTTCAGATTTTCAAGTGAAGTCAAAAGAATAGGTTAGTTAAGAATTTTTTTTTTAATTTAATGTTCTTTTAATGTTCTTTTTCTGAGAACTGTATCATTTGGTGCCATCTGGTTTATTAGAAGTATGTTTCCTCTTCGTAAGTACTAACGAAAAGGTATTGAAAAGGTGAGTGACATCAGAAGAAGGAAAATCATGCCAAATTAGCTGAAATCTTAAAGGCTAGGCTTTTCATATGTCCAGCTTATCAGGTTCATATTTAGGAGATAATGGAGAGATAATGGCTGTCTCTGGAGGAATAGATACAAATGCAAACCGTGCTTCCCTAGTCTGCTCTGTCACGGCCAAGTACACTGAGGAATAACACCTAATGTACTCTGTCTGAGAAAAAGGATGGATGTATGAGATGCAGTTAAGTGAAAAAAAGCTGGAACATCCTTACAAAGCAGTAGAACTGTGGTAGCTAAAACAATTCCTAAAACAATTTCTCCTTAAGTGATGTTTTGTACTTTTTGAAGAAAATACTAAAAAGAAAAAAAAAATTACTCAAATTCAGTCCAGAAATTCAGGGCTGGTTTACAGGAAGCTTATTCTTTATATACATAGAGACTCACAGTTGAATAATCTGACTTGGTTAAACTTCATGTGGGTGGAGTTCAAATTAACACTTGAAAAGATTGAGGAAATAAATTGATCTTTTAACATCATTTGACAAACAGTTCTTTTAGCTCATGTTAATTAGAAAGTTAGAGGGTTTTTTTCAGAAGTAATGATAAACTTTTTCACTTTTCTTGCATCACACAGTAGTGTAAAAATAGTGCCTTTTAATGAATGATATGTGCATGTAATCTTCAATAGAGCAGTAACCATATCTAATACTTTATGCTGGAAGACTTAAAATTGCAGAGTAAGGACTTACTAAGAGGGAAAAATCCGGACATGTCTAACCTGCTTTCATAGATTCTCTCTTAAATATATGGATTTGTGCTGTGCTTAATGGTACTTTATAGTGCTTGAAAATCATCATGGTACTATTTATTATAGCCCTGACTCTTTTCCTCATAAAGTTTGTACTTGGAGAAAATGACATATGTTGGTATACCCCAACATTAAGTTCTGAATGAATTTTAACTTGTAGCAGGCCTGAATGAATAGTCCAAACATCTATGAGGTACTTCAAGCTCTTTGCTTCCATTTAGAGTCATAACACTTGAGAGTATCCAACAACTTTCAGGAGCAGAAGTTGTATTTTATTAAAAATTTGTAATGCTTAAACACTCAATAATAAAAATCACCTACAGTATGGCTAGCCTTGAGAAAATTTCATTGCCTATACTAAAAACAATGTTGTGGCAGAAAAACAGAGATAAGTAAAATCTCCTTTGAAGTGTTTTTTTTTCTTAGTAATAATGTGTATTTAGGTACAGTGTACACAGTATTAGGTTCTCAAGAGCTGAGTTACCATTTCAGACAGAACTTGTGAATCGTTAAAGTCAGTGGTAGTGTGCCCCCAAAAAATTCCCTAAGGACATACAAGCACATTGAAAACATACTATTTACCATTTAGGCTGTAGAAACATTTTAATTCACATATTTAAAGTGAATTCAGGGAGTAAGAACAGATGCTTCTTTTTTGCAGTCTAAACTGTGCTATAGCAGATGATTCAGTAGCTTGAATTGCGGATCTTTCATTTTCATCTTGAGTTTTTATGTATAAAAGCTTGGAAGTGTTTCAACTGTTCAAACCAATTACGATTGTCACTGCTAAATTGATTTTGAATATTGCTTGTTTTACAGTCAGTTGCTTCCTTCCGGTTCTTTTTTTTCTTTTAGTTTAACGTGTGTAGTATTTCTGCAGTACTGCTAAGGTGAATGAAGAAGACAGTAAATGAATGCACAGATCAACCCCTTGCACATAACTCTGAAATATTCATCATAAAGAAAAGTAAAACAGGAAAACAGTGCAGGGAAAGGAAAAAAGAAAAAAAAATCACCGTTTACTGTTTACAGGGATGGTAAGACTATCACAACAATTGCCCTTGAAAATATTAACGTTGGATGAATCAAATGACAAATTGTCAACAGCATGCAAGTAATTATGTCAAATAATTGTTTTTCTTTCATGCAAATAAAAATGGAAATCAACATACTTAACAGAGGATTGTATGCAGTTTAAGAGAGGGATAAATCACTTTGAAACAGCTCAGTGTATTTACCCCTAAACTGAAAGTAATTAAATAATATTTGGATATTTCTGTTGATTCTATCCTTAGGAAAAAAAGGACTTGCATACTAAAAAAAAAAATAAATCTGTGATCTTGCTTGACTCTCCATTCAATTCAATTTTGTACTGCCTTGCAAACAGAGATTCAATTACTAGCTTGCAAATTATAATGATTTTCTGTTCTAATATTCAGAAATAAAGAACAAACTATTTTTCTTAACAATAGGTTTCAAGGACAGTGCTATGTTCCTCCATGATTATGGATATTCATGTCAATAGGCCTACTTAAATAAAGAAATATGATTGTATGCAGGTTTAAAGAAGTTGAATAGTATCATAAACTCCTGATCTCAGATTTAAATTAAATGCAATATTAGCTATGCAAATTGGGAGGAACAAAATAGGCATTTTAAAGAGGAGATGTCTGTGGTAAGAGAGAATGAATCTATCCTACATGCTATTTTCCCCCATGTGGTCTTTGAGGAGTGTTTCTATAAAAGTTATGTCCTTTTAGTAACCTATAACATAGATTTATAGCCAATTGACTAAAATGTCCATCAATATTAATTCTAAACTCGTGAAAACTACTGTAAGCACGTTATGGACAAAAGCAGCATTAGCTTAACAATGTATGTATACAGTTATTTCATATAGAATATGCACAACAAATAATGACATGGATTTTTAAGGTATTACAAATGCATTAGTGCATTCTCTTATAGGAGTATTTTCTTCCATTTTATACAAGCAGCTATGCAGTCTCATTTTGTAATTACTGCATTATTTTAAGCATTTTCCCCAAATAAATTAGCTTCTCAGTGTGTTTTCTACAACCTTTGTATTCCTGCCTTTACCAGTACTGTAAAATATTTTGGCATAATCAGCCTGCTCTTATCTGTCTAGACTTAAATTTTCTGTTCCTCCTGGGATTTCATTGAGTCTGCTACAGCCAGTGCTAGTGACAGATTCTCTTTGAGATCTTGAAGCTATGAATATGTGAAGAACAAGGACAAGAAAAATATTTTTTTTATTTCTTTATCTGGTACCCAAACAGATTTTGGGCTACCCAAACCTGGCTTATATATTTAGAAATTACTGTAATTTGAAATTAATAATTCTCTTATGAGATGGCTTGGTATCTCCAGCATTGCTTGAACTGGACAGAAACATTGTACCTGTTTTCTGCTTTTGATGACGGTTCTTTTCAAAACTCAATCCAAAAAATCACTGAGCTCTGCTCTCCAGACAAAGGCAATGTGGCAATGATTCCCATGCCCCACATCACATGGTATTCAGGAAACCAAGGTTGGAATGTGTATCATTTTCTTTGCATCCTTTTTCAGATGTGGTACCAAAGGATGTCATTCAACAGTGTGTTTTCTCTGATGTAAAAGCCATTTTAAGAACAGCTGGACGCTCATTCCTCCTTCCACCTAACAGGTCCCTTCTCAGAGAGACAGAGAGGAAAGACTTATGCTGGGGTCTTCTGTTATTTACCTGAGTGTGAAAAAGGGTGTGTTCTTAGTGTATAAGAAATCTTTACTATGGCGCTAAGAAACATATGCCAATTTTTTTTTTCTTAAAACTGATGAGTTTTCACAGAATTATGTGATTTGCATGAACGGGAATTTTCCTAAAAGGAACAGAAGTAGAAAATTCCCATACAGTTTAGATAGCTGGTGTAAATGGCATCACTGACACTCAGCTCTGTTTGATATACTTTTACCTGTATACATTTAGGTGTTAATTATTCAGTGAAGAGCTGTTTTAATCACAGCATTGATACAGCAAAGGATATTCCATAAGTTAAACCAGAAAATAATAATTTCATGCATGAATAATCAAACTTCATGTCCTAATGTAGTCACGCAGGAGAGAGTCAGACAGCTCTAATACATCCAGGTTCATATGAGAGACAAGGAGGTAGAACAATGATAAATTATTGTTGTTTCTGTTCCATTTTTTTAAGAGAGCTGGCTAAAACACTGTCAAATAAATGGGTCATCTAACTTTTCACTGTAGAATGATTTTTCCTGAGGTTTCCCATCAGTGCTTATTGTACCTCATCTTTTCATAGCCCTGCAGCTCTGGGATTGTTAATGGTATTTCTTAGCTATCTCAGGAAGGTGTTTTCACATGCTGCAAGCTCTGCCAGTTCACTGGCATAAGTATATGTCATTTTCCCCATTCTGTGGCCTTCAATTCAGAATACTACTCAGATTCTGCACAGGCTCCCACTTATTTGTGCATCACGCTGTTGGCTCACACTGTTCACCACTAAGCCTTTTTTCTCCCCTGCTCTCTTGGCCTTTTACTAATATCTCTAACTAGCAATGATAAAATGACTATAGTATTTCATTTTAAGTGTCATTTTTACAGTAAATGGTAGCACATCAGTGTGCAAATTTTAAAAACATAATGGCAAAAAATCTTTCATCATCAAATATGTTGACTGACTTTTTAAAACAATATATATCATATTGTAAACCATGAGCTATATTATGAAATAAATGTTAAGATCCTTAAGTGAAAATGAACTAGTGTAATATGAATCATAATCAGGTCCTCCTTTTTCACATTCTTGCATAGCACAACAAATAAAGAAACAAACACATTAGAGATAAATATAAAAAACATTTCACTAGACCACCTTTCTCAGGCCCCATCCAACCTTGAACACTGCCAGGGATAGGGTATCCACAACTTCTCTGGGCAACCTGTTCCACCACTCTCACGGCAAAGAACTTCCTCCTAGCAGCTAGTCTAAACCAAATCTAAACCCTCCTTTAGTTTCAATTCATTCCCCTTGTCCTGTCCCTACATGCTCTTCTAAAAGCTCTCTTGTACGCTCCCTTCACATACTGGAAGGCTGCAATTAGGTCACCCAAAGCCTTCTTTTGTTCCAGGCTGAAAAAACCCAATTCTCTGAGCCCTTCCTCATAGAAGGGGTGTTCCATCCCTCTAATCATGTTGCTGGTCCTCAGCTGGATGCAGTACTTCAGGTGGGGTCTCACCACAGTGGAATAGAGAGTCAGCATCACCTTCCTCAACCTACTGGCCACGCTGCTTTTGATGCAGGCCAGAGCATGGTTGCCTTTCTGGGCTTCAAGCACACATTGCACAGAAGTTTCTTTCTTCTGTGTGCTTAAAGGAAAAACTGTTTGAAAATGGGTTAAGTAGTTTTGGGACTAGTAATAGCTTTCTACAGCTGCCAGCCTGTCCTTTGGCCACAGTTTCTTTAGGCAGGAATTAAACCTATCTCTCTCCAAAGCAAAGGAGAAAGACGATGCCTTTCACAACCAGTCTCCAATCCTAAAGCAGTAACTCTGTCCCTGGCTCGTTTCCACAAGCTCTGAGATGTCCTGAGTCAGAAGAAAAGCAGCATTATTTCTGTGAAGTCTTTCTAGACCGGCTTAGCAGAAAAGCCCTGGCTGGGCGCGCATGCTGGTTCCTCCAAGGCGGAGGCAACTCCAGGGACCTGATGGGCTGGGCTCGCGTTGCTCCGGAGGCAAAGGAAAAGAGAAGGGGCTTCTGGTCTGGTCTGGTTTAGCAACCAGAACATGCAGTGATCTTAATAGCACCGGGAGGCTTTTCCCTCAGTTTTATAGGGGGTTTGAAAACTGCGGGGAAAGGGGAAAACAACCAATGGGTTACAAGCCAGGGGAAGGATACATTTCAACAAGAACCAATGGGGGAAACCGAGAGGTGGGAGTTATAACAAGGAACCCATGAACAACCAAGTAAGAGAGAATATTCCCCAACAGGGAGAGGCTGATTGGACCCGGGCGCAGCCCAGGGGGACGTGGCTTAGGACTCTGTGCCGCCCATCAACTCTCCCTCATTGACACTGTCCTGGGTGGGGAATTCTACCCACGGGAGAGCCCTGAATTGATTGACATTCCCCTGCCCAGCGCCGCAGTGGGCTGGGTCGCAGCAACAAAGCAGGGCCTGCGGGTGCTTTTATAATGGAACTATTAAATAATTATAGCTTTTCAACTAAGAAAATAAAATTGTAGTTCTCATGTCATGAAACAGCCACCATGGGGATTAAGAAGAATTCTACCTTTATCACTCGCACCATGCTTTGGTGTGATCTCATCATCCTCTCTGAAGTGAAGTAGGCAAGCCTCAGCCATTCTGACACAGCCAGATGAAAACTACTTTATTAATGAAGGATGGAAGAGTCCATTCCCCTTCTTTTTCTGCTTCTGACTCCAAAACACTCTCAGGTCTTACCACAGTCAGAAAACTGACTCATTTTCCTGTTGCTGTGACCAGTAGCTGATCCCTGGGTCTCCCAGGTTTCTGGCATCTGAACGTGCCAACCACTGAAGTCCAAAGTCCCTCTGTCATTGCTGTAAACTCAGACCTGCACACACAGAGCAAGGTGCACGTACAAGAGCACACACGTTATAGATTGCTATAGTCATCCAGTCTGTAGCTAAGTCCTCTCATCTCCTCACATACAGGGACTCACATTTACAAAAGAATCTTGCCAGGAGCTGGACCAGACCTATATGCTTACTTGTAGATAATCTCTGTCACCATGGCCTTCCCATTAGCTGTACCTCCTGCCCTCTCCACTCGCCACCTTGCAGATCCTTTCTTTTTCTTCAGTGTAACCCCAGACTTACGATTATTCCACTATGTGGCTCCCAAACCTTTTACCCTACTTGCCAGCTAGTCCAGCTTCATTTTCATCAGCAATTATATGCTGGTGTGTCATGGTTTAGTATAGTTTGGGTTTTTTGTTAGAGGTCTCCATCAGTTCCGCCCGGTTTCAAACTGAACCCGCTACATGGTGCAAACAGCCCAACTCATCGTGCAGGTTCATTGCCCTTGGTAGTTGCTGGTACCAGAAACAGACAAACAGATGGACAGAGAGACCTGGTCTGATTCCTGTTTCTGGCACACACCTACACACACACAAGCACACTGAAGAGTCCTCTCAAGAGGAAAAGAGTTGGAAATTAGTTCAACGTGAAGAGAGGACAAATTGCGCTGAGTGGGCACAGGGAATGACCTGACCAAACATTTGATTGCATGGCTGGAGGTAGCTAAATTAGCTAACTTAGGCAAAGAGGACATATGTGTTTCATATAATCAAGCCAATTAAAAAAATTAAAACAGATGAAGAAAAAAATTCTCTGCTTTGCCTAGCATGAGTTACCCATGTCTGTCACTAAAAACTTACTATGCTGTTCATCTGCATTCTGCTCTTTTCCCAGTAAAAAAAAGATTATGACATTTTTGACCTGAATAAATCTATATTCAGCTCTATATCCTGTCTAATCAATACTGGAAAGTTATTGAAATACTTCCAACCAGTCTAACATTTTTGTTTTTTCCTGACACAGACATGTTAATATGAGTCTATATAATTGAACCAAAAAGAGTGTGAAGCAATACAGTCAAACTTACAAGAAATATGAGAGGTTGTGGGGGGGGTGTTGTTCTTGAAGGGATGTTTTCTTGTTGTTGTTTTTCTCATGACATTTAAAACTGGATAAACTGTTAGTATTCTCTGGCAATCACCTTGGAACTGCCTGTTTTTCTATATTCCCTAAAATTATGTTTTCCTTCCAGAATCCACCATAGAGATTACTTAATATCTTGTACTACTAAGTGAGGAAGAATCTTCAAGCAAATAATCTTTTTTTCTTTCTGTCTTCTTTGACAGTCTATTATCAGCAGTTGCAGTGTTTCTAGCATGACTTGATGAAAGTAACTATTTTTGGGGAATAGAAAGATTTTTTTTTTTTTTTTTTCAGGAAAGAGAATTTAATTATCTCATTAGTCAGTTCATTACAAAATATTTGGACCTGACATTCAGCAGTGAAATTTGGGGCATAGGAACAATGGAAATAGTAATGATGATGCTGATGGTGGTGATAATAAATAATATTATAACATGATGTTCTTAATAATTCAATGAGTGATTAATCTGATAAATATAGAGACTCTTTGTCCTCCTGGAATACCTGCAAGCAGAATAAGATTTCCCTGGAAAATATATTTTCATTGATATATCTTTCACCCAGACAGGTTTGAGTTGTGTAATGGGAACAAATAGCCCTCAGGAGACAGGCCTTATGATATTGTTTTTCACCTATTGGAAAGATATTAGTGATTAAGACACCGCAACAAGAACAGGATTAATTATTCTTTGCTTACAAGAGCAATTTTTTTTTCCATTCACACATGTGACTGCAAAATTTTCAAATTCATGTTCCACAAATATGCATTATACAAGTATCCATAAGAAGTAGAAATAAAAGAAGTAAAAACTTTTCTGTTTAAAAAAAAGTTTGCATATATTTTATTTACATTTAATATTTCCTTACCATTCCTTTTGATTTCTATAGTACTTTCATTATTATAGCCTACGTAGTACGATATTACATTACAGGGAATAGTAGTGACCCTCATTTCATGCACAAGGTTAGGAAGAGTGACAAAAAAAGTTGTAGGCAGACTGTTCTGTGTGACCATTCAGACTTTTAGGGATGCCAGGAGGCCTCTAGCACATCCCTACAAGGAGCAGAACCACCTGTGAAATCAGACCACACTGCTGAAGTCTCTGTTGAGTCCTGAAAACCTACAAGGATGGAGCCTGCACAGCCTCCCTGAGCAGCCTGAAGAATCCAGTCTTGCAACCCAGCCCTCGTGCATGTATCAAACTGCTTGTAAACCAGTAATTTTTTTCTGTATACCTTATAACATACAGTCTTTATCACTGAGAAACATTTATCTCTATTTCAAGACTGTGTTTTTTGCTTTGTTTATATTTCACCTTGATCAAAACCACTTCACATAAGCCACATGGAGCACACGCAGAATTTTCTACATTCCTATTACCAAGTCTTCTTAGTTGGTCTGAATTTAGGGAAAGGGTGCAATAGCTATATTAGTGTGCATTCACCTTTAAGTTATTATATATAATATTATTTATATATATATACATTTATCTATAAGCTGCTCATTCCAAAGTAACACAACCTATTAGCTATTATGTAGCTCAGGTTCATTGTTCCATTGTTATATACTCTATATGGAAAAGAGAGCATCTATAGAATGTTATTAAAAGGTACTGGGTTAAAAAAGCTATGAATTTTTATATACTGTGGAAGTTCATACAGCACAGATTTTGCCATCGAGGCAGAGCTTTCTGCCAAACCCCTTTTAAACTATTATTTCTAAAATGAAAGAAAATAGATATTTTTAAATTTAATTTTACCAGTCTCTAGCAAAGTTCTTGGTCATGGATGCTGATTTCAAAATTATTGCTGATCATGATAGGAATGAACTCTATGGGTTGCACTCTGTGACTGATGATTTCAAAGTCAAATGGCCTTTTAGGTGAATTGCTATAGTTTATCCCAGCATTTTTGGATGCTCATTTAACCAGCAATGTGGAAATTGTTCTCTATCCATAAAGTGTAAGGTGTAATCTTTCTGAATTTTTTCTCCTGCTAGTGTTGATGCTGGAGACCATAGTAAACTTGTACACTGGATGAGTAAAATTCTTCCTTGTCTCCTTTAATTTTTGAGGGCTAAAAATACTGTACCTAAAAGTACTCTAGCATTTTTCTATCTTAAGTCCTGCCTAGTGTTACTGTCTGCTGCATGTAGTTTCTTAGCTCAAGAGTAAATTCAAAATGAAATATATCTGTTGAGCTGTGTGAACTGTGAGTGCAAAGGACATGGCTCTGTAGAGCAGTAATAAAAGTAACATTACCTGGCACTATATTTGAAGTTATTGAATTCCTCATCATTTATCCATAATAGGAGGGCCAAGGTCTGATTTCCACATCCCTGACTGCTGAAAGCTAGTGTTACTTAGTAGAGTCACTGGAACTTTCTGTTATTTTTCCAAGTGTAAACCTTATTCACACAAATATAAGATGTGTTAAGGCCCAGGCCCATTCCATCTAACCTTAGACAATTAACTGAGCGTATAAACTAGAAATCTAAGACTGTCTAATGGAAAAGAGAGGCTTATCTAAAATTAGTCCCCCACTAATACCTTTGATGGGAGTTCCTAGTCTTAAGGACAGGCACTCAAAGATGGTTTGTCCATTTAAAACTTGAGCGCAAACATCAGAGCTTGACAACATTTGTGCTAATCAAGGGGACAAAAAGAAAAAAAAAAAGACATATTGGAATCAGAATTTCATTAAAATAAGATAATGATACTTAATTGTTTACCTGAAAAAAAGTTGGTTTCCAGTTCAAGAAACCAAAGTGTGAGACAACAGAAGTCAGAGTTGTATCTGCTTGCCTAAGTTCACTCCTAAGGCCAAGGGAAGGATCTGAAAACTTCTATTTCAAGAATTATTGGAAGAGGGTTTAATCAGGTGTTGTCAAACATTTTTTTATTTGTTCTCCAGCTTGGGGTAAAATAATAAACTCTTCTCTATTAAAAAAAAAATAATGGTAAAAATACATATGCCTTTTTTTTTTTTTTCCTCCTCATTCTCTTTGATCCCTTTTTGGGCCATAGGTGCATATTTCTAATATACTTTTCTTGCTGATGGACCACATCTCTCTAACTTGAGAAATAATATTTTGACAGGCCAGTATTTAAAAATAATTAAGAAATTATAAATATAGTGTTATGATTATGTTTTTCAAACATTTTATGAAATAGCTAAGTAATCAGAAAAGGATACGTTTTAAGGTGGCCACCGTGCTACAAATTAAAATTAAAGAACACAACAATACTTTGTCCATTTTAAATTCATTTTTAAATGCTGGAAAAGTTATCTCTTTGCAATCTATATGCCAGGAATTATTATTGTTTAACAAAGCTAAAAGCCAAGCTAGTTCTTCATTTTGCTACTATGTATTAAAGGGAGATCTGAAACAACACCAACTATAGTAACATATCTTTCTGTAAATTATGTGGTATTCCATGTTCTTGGTCTCTTTACTCAGAGCTCAATGACAATCTTGTAGCTATTTCAGGTTTGTTTGTTTTTTTTCTCCAATCAGTGTTTTTTCCCTAATTCACCATCAATTTACCAAAAATCTCAGTGTAAACAGTGGTGCTGACTAGGGATTCTGATGGGTTACAAGGAATTAATTTCTGTATGACAGCTGTGTCTTGTTTACAAGGTTTATAATTCCAACCTCTGCATATTGCAAGGTTCAATTGAAGTTACACATTCATATCTTGACAGAAAAGTTGTCTGAAGATCATCAAAATTCTTGAGGTAATCAGAAGGAAATTTGCAAACAACTGTGGACCTATTTGTCTGTTCTATAAGTTTCATTCTTTTGTACACAAAAACTTCATTATTCTTATGCCAATTTAGAAGGGATTTTGTAATGAGCACACAGAGAACGTGGCACAGTTTAGCATGAGCCAGGCATTTAGCAACTCACATCATAAATTATGACAGAATTCCCAATTTCAATAAGACTTTATAAGTTCAGAAGCAAGCAATTTTTAAATAACAATTAATTTACATAACTTTAATCACATTCATTATTTTGAAATATCTTGTACTCAGTATTTTTGATGGAGCCACAACTTTTTGTCATTTAGTGTACACACTACTAAGACAGTCTACCCTTTTGTCAGCTACAGACATTTCTGATAAAAACCTCTTACCTGGAATGGTAATGTTTGGATTTATTTGCTATAATGCTGTCTTGGGGTGACTTTATGATGTATATCCCATATTGCTGCCCTATGCCCAGACATTAATTTTGTGCCTTTCTATGCCTTTTAACTGAGCCTGAGAGGGGGGAGGGGAAAAAGAAACTGAGAGAACTTTCAAAGTTGTTTCAAGGACACGGAGATAGAGACAGCTGCGGCAGCAGAGAGGAGCAGGGAGGAAGCAGCTTGCTTGCTTTTTCAGACAGTTTTTGGCTACTTTTCTCTGGAGGGAGACAGAGAGTTGAACTTGTTTTCCTGGGACTTTAGTTTTTTCCCTTCCTCTTTTTTTCTGGACTGTTTCAACATCAGAATCCTCCCAACATTGGGAGGATTTTTTTTTTCCATCATGGCCCTGGAGGAGGGCCCACCCCATCCCAGCTCTGAGGAGGAGGGGAGAGGCTACCTACGGAATTTTCCCAAGTTTTCTCTCCACAGCAAGAGGTTTTCTTATTTAGCATTATTATCCTTTTCCTGTGTGTTTGTTAAATAAATAGTTTTATCTCTTTCCTTTGAGGAAAATTCATTTTTTTTCCCAAACCTGGTGGGGGAGGGCTGGTTGTAACCTACCTTCTATCAGAGGATATTTTCCTCCAAATTTGTCCAAACCGGCACAAATGCATATGATTGCATACTAGAATACAAAACCCGTATATTTTATTTTATCTTTACGTGTCATAGCAAGTGTGTCACTGCTTTACAGCTTGAAGTATAATTCCGCCCTTTAAGAACATATAAAGTCTAGTTACCTTGGAAAATTATTATTACCATCTCTCCTGCTGTTTTCAGAAACCAAAGTGGTGGACTAGAAGCCTTCAGTATAAGAGTTGAAAGCGTTTCTCAAATCCCTTCCCACATGTGAGAGCCTAAGACATTCATCAGTATTGTGCTACTTCTGCCCTCATCACTTCCTATTTAGGTGTTTTCTTCCTTTTCGTTGTGAGTGTAGCATAGTGCTGGGGGAAAAGAAACAAATAAAATTTTTTGTTATACCAAAAAAAAAAAAAAAGTGTTTCTTTTATCTTAATCAAACAAATTATGTGCGTTGTTTAACCTTTCATAATCTGATTTTTTTCTTTGAAAGGGAGGAAAGAAGCTGGGCTGGGAAGGTGTGAGAGAATGTATTGACCATCTAGCCAGCAATATCTTATTTTTGTTCCTGTGATGAAAGTAGATGATCACTTAGCTTCTGCTCTAAGACAATATTGTAATCTACGTTTCTTATGGGTTACGAAAAATTTTTAAAAAAAAAAGAAGGAAACTAAATATTTAAGTGGAAAATATATTTATTATTTTTGCGATTTACTTAGAAAAAAAGGTCAAATTTTCAATTTATTGATAAACAGCAAAATACTTTGCTAATCAGAAAAAAAATTATGCTGGCATTCACTGGTAAAAGAAAACATTTTTTTGGTCTTCTTTTTTGACCATAAAACACACAAACTACTCTTTTTGCTCAGTTCTCTCCTTAGAATCCTTTTCTTCCTTAAGACCTTGCAGAATATAGCTACCTAATGCTTTTATTTCTAATGGAAGACAATGTGTGTTCTTCCTGCATCATGCCTTGCATTAATCCTTCTGAATAACCATGTACATTCATTGAAGTTCGTTTCATCTGTCATTTTTTGTTCCAATACCTTGTTACTCTCCTAGTTGTACTTAATCCAAAGTCTCTTTAAAAGCTCCTCAAGAAGAAGTCTTATTTTGCATCTATAAAGGAGCATCATCTTCCCCAGTATGCTTAAATTATCTCCTGATTTTTAGCTTAATTAGAAAAAAAAAAAAATACCGCTTTCATGTTATCTTTCCTTTTGTGGAGCCTGGAAAGGAGGCAAAATACTTGCCCCAGGCAGATGGGTTTATGCCTCTTTCCTCCCTCCCCCTGTATGTGTAAACAAGATTTAGATATATAATATATTAAGCTCTCTGCATAAAACATTAGTGCTAGTTACTGTCACAGGCTAAATAGACTCAACTTTGGGAATTTAGTTTAAATTATTGCTAATTAAATAAACTTTTAGATACCGACTGAAATATTCAGAAACTAAGCCAAACATTTAAGCAATTATGGAAAGCACCTCTCCTCCCCATTTCCTAATCTCTACCTACCTTTTCACTACTGCAGGCTGCACTCAGTGTCTTCTGTGAAGCACAGGATGCTGGTGACAGTCTTCTTCCTACCAGTTCTGTTTCTTGCACTTTTCTCCCACTTCACTTTTGTTCACACTCACTTCCGCTGCTCCAGCGTAGGTCCTCCACAGGCCACACTCCCTTCAGGAAGGTACCCATCCTAGCACGTGTCCTCTGCAGGCTATAGGCCCTTCAGGGACTTTACCAACTCTGCTATGAAATACCACCTGCTCACCTGGCCTTAACATTCCTCCACCTCAGCGTGGTCCTCCTTCTTAAATATCTCTCCCAGAGGCACCACACACTTGGCTGAAGGGCTCAGCTGTGCCCTGTGATGGGTCTATGACAGCCAGCTGAAGCTCCTGTACTTAACCCGGGGCAGCCCCTGGCCTCTTCTTACAGAGACCATTCCTTCAGTCCCACCACTGTCAAAACTTACAGATAACGCATCCTGTTACAGTATCCCATTCAGAAACACCCAAACCTGATAAAAACATGCATTCAAATCCATCTAATTTTCTGCAAGACAGAGTTACTAAAGAACAAGGGGCTTTGGCTTTTCCAACTGTTTTTGGTGATGGTGGTAGTTTTGAGGTTGGTTTGGAAATTTTTTTTTTTTTTATTTTGGAAACATTAATGCATATGAAGAGATATACTAATTTAGGGAGCAAAGGAAAAAAGGAAAACAGCAATTAGAGGATTGGAAACAGAGACTGAACAAAGGAATCATAATGAAAAATGTTTTTGTTTACAGTGAAACAAAATGTGACCAGTCAGCGGTAGATATTTTTTTTAATCGGATACTTTGTGGTTTTTAAATCAGATAATGTGTGCTCTAAAGTGCTGGGGATACCTTTTTTCATTTATTTAAGAAAAATAAACTAATTCTAACTCCACCAACTAAAATAAAAGTTTCTGCATCATGTTATCTTTCTTTGCTGGATAGCAGTACTTCTCTGTCAGTTCATATAGCATCTTACCAAGTAATTTTTGTCCCTCTAGATGATCTCAAATAGAGTGCATACAAGTGAAAAAAAGCATTTGTGTTTCTTTTTTCCATATTTTTCTCTCCCTATTTTTGCCCCTGTACTTCTTGTCATTTGTGATACAATTAAGGACTATGCAAAGTGTTTTGTATTCATCCTTGTCTAAAGTTCTGATATTGCTTTGCCTTCTTTTCAGATACTGTGTTTGAATTTTATTGAGTCCCAGTAAAATAAAACCAATAATTGTTTTCTTAGCTATAAACATGTTTTATTGAGAAATTAGGACCTGCTACTGTGGGAATGTTATATGAATCCAGATGTTGATTTTATATTGAGCTTTCAATTTCCATCCCTGTATTTTCAGGGTTATTTTTTGTTTGCAAAAGAAATTTGTGTTGCTTACACTGTAGCTGATGAAAATGACCATGTAAATAAAGAGGTCTTTAAAACAAGTGTAAACCAAATGCCTGCTCTTACTGTTTAATAACCTTTCACTTGTTTTTCTGATAGGTTGCATGTATTTACACACAATATAATACTCTTCAATTAAAAAAATATTTTGATATGCTCACAGGTCACTGGATGTTCAACTTCTTTATCGAAAATCAAGGATTACTTTTTTAATTGCTTTTGAAATGTTTACCCAGTGCAGTTCCAAAACTACTTATCTAAAAGAAGTGGATATTAAGCTCCTCTCCTATAAGCTGGAAGATAAGCTTATTTTATATTTGCTTACGAGGGATTTATGCAGTTATTGTTTACTGAAGTTTATGAGAACAAAATATCTCCCCATAAAAATATTATATCCTCAATTCTGAACATGGGAAATTGCCATGATGTGCAAAATGCAGTGTGAGTAGGAATTTTTTTCTGCTCAGTATTTTTTTTCAAAAACTAAGAAATGCTATGGGTCTTGTGGGGCAACTCATGACTGGGCCCTTCTGTCACTGTACCTGACAAAAAGCTGTAGTTGAGGTTTCATTCAGAAGCCTGCATAGGAATTGCAAGTGGACTGTAGGTTTAAATGCACAGTAAAAGCATACCCTGGTTCTAATAGAAGACATACAGGTCCTCCACCTCTTGAGGGGTGACAGTTGCACTGATAGCAAGAGGGGATGGAACTAATACCTGTGGGGCTGTCAATCTCACTGTCCAGACCCCAGATCCAGTTTAAGGTTTTTCTGAGAGGCAGTTACTGGCTTCAAGAACAAGAGATTGTCATCTTGCTTCAGAATCAACATGTGTCACTTAATCTCTGGCTTAAAAGCTAAGGAAAACCAGACTTTTCCAGGAGGAAGTAAGAGAGGATGTAATGTACAAGGAATAGCCATTTTGCTTCGGCTGCGTTTTATAGCTATTTTGAAAGCAAATTGCATTCTGTGGATAAAATCTAAGTGTATAAAGGTTTACCTAGATCAGGATGTCTACTGCATTCACTCCTGATTGGAAAAAGTCATTTTCTTGTAAAGTTTCTGTGAGTTTTTTCTTCTAAAAGAGGATCACACATAAAAAGAACAAAGATAAACCAATCTATTACTGTTTAATTTCTTTCTAAGCTTGTAAAAACAGAGGTTTCTAATAATTTCATAAATTAATCTATACTTTGTTTTGAGTTCAGACACTGGAAGCCAGAATGAATGGTGAAGGACATGATCCACTAATGGATTTGGGTACCTCTGTTCTGCTTTAAAACTCAAAGTAGAAGAGTAGTTCTCATCACTCTTGAAATGGTCAGCTTTTTTAGGTACCTAAAATTCTATTGTTGAGGATGTGAACAGCCAGAGCTTGATGAAGTTGACTGATTTAACACCCCTTTCTCATCATCTTTCCTTGATCAAGGCATCATTTTTTTAGTTTGTTTCAGGGTGAGTTTATCAGTTTGCAGGCCTGAAGACAAAGAATATAGTCCATAGTTTAGAATCGTGAATTGAGGTAGATATTTTCTTCCAGACTATCATTAAATTCTCCCTGACAATAAACTATTAGTCATACTCATTTCCAGTTCTCCTTGTTGAGTTCAATCCCAGCTTTTTGGCTTCTGTAAATCTCATTTTTAGCATTTGACCTTTCTAAAAGTATCATTAAGATTGTATGGATTCCTGATTTTGAAAATGTAGATTTCATTAGTCTGGTAAAGCTGAGTCCAATATTTTCTATTTGGATGGTAAATGGAAGACATCAGATTCAGAGGTTCTCAAGATGACAATGGGAGAAATTAAACACTACACTATAAATTCCAGCATTGACCCAATGCCTCCTAAATGCAGTGGGATCATAGAAGAGACATGTAGTTATAGAAGAAGTGATTAGTTTTGAAGAAATATCTTGTCTACAGTAGAGAGAGATTTTTATAACCTCAGAAAACTAAGCCATATGAAAGCTTATTATACACTTACAGGATGTGCTGAGGACTGTGGATGTTCCACTTGAGGCTTCCAGCAAAACATGTCATTCACCTACAATGCTCTGCTAGCTACAAAAGTCAAAATTAAATCTTTGGTGTTCCAGTAGCATTTTCAGTGTAAGTTTTCCCATTAAAGGCAAAAAATGTAATAGTAGAAATAACAGAAAAATGGATGTATCTTTTTATTTTCTGCAATGCCTCATTCCCACAAAGTTTTATTCCTTATTGCAGTAGAAAACCCACTTTGGACTCACTTATGGAGGTTACTGAAAGATCTCTTAATTTTAGACTTTAATGATTAACACTATGAAAAAATTGTTTTTAAAATGTTCTTTGTATTTTTTTATCTGAAAGCAATGATTTTTTTTTTTTTTAAATTTCCAGGAATACAAGTAGTTTCATAAATAAAAGAGTTGACTACTTCAAAGGAAATAGTTTTCTATATAGAATGATGATTTTTTGTATATCTATATATATATGGGAGCAATTAATGCTGATAATAATACTCTATCAAGTCATTCCCACCTGGATGCTAGTGCAAATTACAAATTCACACATTGTATGTTTGAAAATGTTGTGAATTATCTCTGCCCTGTATTTTCTCTTTTTACCCCTATTTTATTCCCCAAAGCCAACAGAAAAAACCTGAACTGTCCAATTTATATCAAGAATGAGAGAACTTCTAATTCCTACAGTGCAGTAAGAAGTGTCATTCATCATTAATGTGATGAAGATAAATGCTGCTGGCCACAAAAAGGAACCTTATGAAGATTACTGTGGCTTGCAGGAAAAAGAAATATTCATTCATCTTGACTGAACATAATAGTCTGAGAATTCAGGAAGAAATAGGACATTGGGTACATTCCTTTAAAGATATTTTTAAGACCATTTCCACTGTTACTGTTAGCATCCTTTAGGATCTATGAAAGCATTTGAAGAAAAGTCTGTAGTCAGTGCCTTTTTTTAATTGCTGCATTGGAGATTTTCCCTGCAGAGCTTTAAAAGTCAGAAAATGGTAAACAGTTAGCCACTACTTCTTTGAAACAGGAAAATAATTTTAGTTGGGTGCATGGAGGTATATTTTGAAAATCATGTCATAAATTAAAGAGACCATCCCTATATACAGGTGATTTGTATATTTAGTCCATTATACGTGACCTTATCTGTTCACATGTTTTTGGGCATTTGTGTTGGCCAAGTCAATGTACAGGAATGCAAGATGCATCAGCAGTTTCTCTCTGATGTGGTCTGGTTTTTGGTTACCACCAAACACAAAAAAATTAATTCACATTAAGTAATGGTCTGTCAACATGAATTTGAATGCTCTAATTTGCATGTAAGAGGTTCTGGATAACATGTTTTTCTTGTGATACATACACAGAGCATTCAAACACATAGTGTTACTCTATGGACTAATGGCGGGAAATTGAGAGTGAATTTGGATATAACACTGTAGTGAAGACAGACTTCAGCTCTGCCATTCTTTGAAAATCAGTATTTTGATATCCACTTTTCATTTTCTTTGGTACTGAAAAAAATGTATGTGTTCTTAAAACAGCTCTTTCACTTGTCTGTTGGTGTGGGTGGAGCTGGACTGGGTTGGTTAAATGCAGTTGCGGTCACTACCATTGAATTGCCATGCCAATGAGTAAACCGTTGAATCACTCCCAAAGGCATTTTTTGAGGTATTTATCATTTATTTTCTCTACATTGAAATCATGGGCTTGGGCCTGGAAAGTTAATGACTTTGTTTTTCTTATTTACTATGAATTATTATGAGCATTTCTCTCAGAACTGACAGAATTGAAGCTTTTTTGTTTTTTTACAATAGTCATTTTGAAGCAAAAAGTGGGCAAGTTGGGTCATGACTATTCCTAAATAATATTCACACTCAATTGTACAGTATGTGCAGTTGTTGAAAGAAAGGATATTATTTCCAACTTTGCAATATAATTAAAATTTAGAGTTAGCTAATTTCTGTTTATTTGAAACTTGATCTCCCTCAAGAGACAGGAAATAGGCATGGTCACATTTGTTTTCTCAAATCTACTATAAAATTCTAGAAGATTTTGAAGTCTCATTAAAAATAACGTTAAGTTTTTAGGGGCCTAGTTTCACAGTATTAGAAAAATAGTTTACTTTACTTTTAAAAAACTCGGTATTGTTTCTTCACATACAGTACTTTAATAAAGATAGCTAGCCTGGACTTAATTTAATAAATGCTTGACTATGAGATTAAATAGCTCAGAAATGTATGCTAAAATATATTTAAGTCTTGTAAAGCATGCAATAAAATCAGAAATCTTCTAGATAATTTTTGACAAGCTTATAATAAAAAATCCACAGCCTCAATGGCTATTGTTGGCATTTGGCATCATTTTTGGCAAAGAATAATTCAAGGTAATATGTATTGGAAGGATATCGTAGGATTCTTATTTTAATGAAGGACAATATTAGCTTCCTTTGACGCAACAGCAACATCACAAGTAAGTTGCAAAAGTAAAAAAATATTTCACACTCTATTTATCATCTCTTAATTTTTTTCCTTTAAGTTCTTTATACTTCATGTTTCTAATGTATTTCTGAACACTACTAAATATTGCTATCCCACAGCACTGTTAAGATGTATTACTAAAGGAAATGTCTTGATGTGCAGCTACTCATAGAACTAAAATTAGGTTACAGGTACAAAAGTGAGTTGTGCAGGCATAGGTAAAGTATGACATGTTTTACATGTTTTCCCTGTGTCTTTTTTCCTGTTACATTGCTAAACTCAGCACTATATGTTATTGAAGTAATTAGCCTATTAATCAGACTCTTAGTTCTGGTTGGACAAAAAAGTTTTATTGCTGAATACATGATAACTTTTAATAAAAATTCACTTAAAATTTCTGACAATATATTCTTTTATTTAACAGTAGGTATTCTGTGTGTAAAAGAATTATTCTTATTAAAACCACAAAACATACTGTTAAAAAATAATTTTAAAAGAAGTTTTAATTGTGAACTTTAGAGAGTTATCAGCTATAATAATCAGCTATGATTGTCCATGCTTACAAAGCAGAAAAAAAAGTGAACCTTACAACCTATATGTGCCTGAAGCTGTAGACTGTGTGAAGAATATATGCATCTTCATATGCATCTTCACTTTTAGGAAAGTGATGGTGTAATTCAGTGCTGTCACTTGTCAAGACTAAGACACTGGAGATATATATTAGAAACCCATTATTCAGAATACAGAAATGGTATTTGTATTATAACAAAAAAGGAAAGAGAAGCCCCAATCTTCATGTGTTTCATTTAATTCTAAAATAGACTTTTCTGTTCACTACTAAGAAAATATAATGATATATAAAATATTTGTGCATGTTCAAAGGGCATTATAAGGCCATTCAAATTGCTCTCCTCTTAAGATGCTGTATTTTTTATTAAAATATTCAAAGCTTCTTATCATTGTGAAGCAATAGATTTTTTTAGTTGTATAAATTAGCTTTAAAAATTCATCAATAACACATTTGACCATCTTCAGGCTCAGAAAAGACAATTAAAGTTACTTTTCAAATACTTGTTTTTCCCTGGGATATATTATAAATTGTGTATTTTTAGTGAAAGAGGAGGAAGATTTCCCCATCCCTTTGTTATATAAAAATAATTAGCTAAGAAAAAAAAGCCATTTGTCTTTTGAAAAATTCCCAAATCCATTTATTTCTTCCTGTGCTGTTTGTACCAGAAATGGCATGTGCCAGATACCGTGAAAGAAACAAATTAGAACATACAGATGTGCTGGACCTCTTCATTTCTCAAGCCTTCCTGATAACGAGTGATAATTTATGCAGTGCTGGTCTGCAAAAGGCTCTGAATCCTCTCTGCTCTGTTAAAGGGGCCCCTTTTCAGGGCTGGCTTAACCCACACCTGGGAGTGCAGGGTACTGGAGGACAGTAGCCAGCACACTCTCCTCACCCACAGGATGTCACCCAGACTCCAAATCCACCTGGTTCTCACTGCAAGTCCAGTCTAAATTTTGCTATGGAACAAATATTCAGCAGAGGCTTTTTTGTGTGAGAATGCAGAAGAGCACTCAGTGGGGATTTCAAAAACAAAGCAAAACACGTTGGTTTCTGAATTCATGACAAATGTGTGTCGGCTTAGTACCTGCTCCTGAGCATTTTCAAGAAGGCAGGTATGAATGTGGTGATATCCTTACACATTCTATAATTTTTAGACACTTGACTGCATCAATATATTGATGTCTGTGTTCATAAGCTGCCATTTACAGAACACCATTATGATGCTGGAACAATTTATCCATCTTATACAACTTACACCCACGCTTTGCAGGCATGGCTTGACAACTGTTGCTATACTGACTGTGTTAACTGCCGACCCCTCATTCCTGGTCTTTCAATAAAAATGCAGTAATGTGGTTTACATTACAAAATACTGCCTACACTGGTGACCTGATACTCCTTTACACTCCTTATTTCAAACTGCATATGAAAACAGAAGAAATGGGCCACTCCACACCTTCTGGAATCAAACATATTTTTACTGTATGCATTTTGCTATTTTTTATGGAAATAAAGGTTAATATACTAATTACAACTTCAATTGGTGCTATAACAGTTGTGAAGGGGATTGCAAGATTGACAAAAGTTAACTTAAATGGCTATTTTTACTAATTTGGGAAATAAGATTAAGAGGGTTGAAAAGCTGCAGAAGACGAAGTCTTGGGTAGTCTCAAGTCATCTGGCCTTGAGATTTGATCAGCAATTGCCTGTGTAAACAGGAAGCGGAAGCCTCCATAATCCAGGTGAAAATGGTCAGCAACCTTCTACCCTACCTAGACACACACAAATCTGTGGGGCAGGATGGAATCCATGCAAGGATATTGAGGGAGCTGATGGAAGTGCTCACCGAGCCACTTTTCATCATTTATCATCAGTCCTGTCTAATCAGGGTGATCCCAGCTGACTGGAAGTCAGCAAGTGTTATACCCATGTACAGGAAGTGCCTCTGGGAGAATCCAGGGAACTACAGGCCTATCAGCCTGGCCTCCATGCTGGGGAAGGAAGATACTTAATTTTTAATTTAAAAATGTTTTAATGGGTTAATTTACTTTGGTGTTTTTGGTTTGTTTTAATCTTTCTTTTTTTACTGGCAGTAAGATAATATATGGTTTATATTTTCAGAATTGATTTGTTTTCTCTGCTTCCTAGTGTTCCTTAATATTTCTATCAGGGATACTTTCATGTACAGTCCTTGTGGATCTTTATAAATCTTTATAAATCTTGTCATCTTTATAAATTTTAGGAATAGTATGGATTTAATTTTTTTTTAGGCAATTATTTTTAAAAAAACAGATATGTTCACAAATATAGAACTAAATTTGAATGATTGAGCTGCTGAAAACTGTGCAACACAGGGGAACATAAGTAGAACCAAGCATGAACTCTCTTGACAATTACAACAGGAACAAATTGATTGTAAATGAATTATTCTTAACAATTAGGTAAATGGAGACCTCCTACTAGCCCGGTTATGAACTTATATTGGTTTCTGCACTGTAAGCTTTCACATACTGTGTGACTACTGCATGTTTTTTGTCCCATGCATTAAATTTTCATTTTAGCATTAAATAAAAGCACACAAAATTAAAATTCATGTTCAAAAGATCCATCTAGGTCCTCCAATGTCAATTCTGTGCCAGGATTTTCTTTGTACAAGTTAGCTTCAGCAAGTTCTGCAGAACAGCACTACTCTTAATTGGTACAGTATTTTAATGAAAAGTGAACTTTAAAAGTAGGATTTTGATGGTCATATGGGCTTGAACTGAAGCATTTATCTATATTTGTAACTTTGGGGCTTATCCTGCATTCCTGTTATCTCTAACCTTCTAAACCTCTCTGAAAGATGGTGAGTTTGTGTTCATAGGAAATGAACAGCGAAGGCCATAATTAAAGGACAAAAGTTACTGCCTATGACTTAGTTAATGGCTTTCCCATATGGAATTGTTATGTTGAGAGGGGAATATATGTTAACATAATATATAGGACTACATGTATATGAATATGTTTATATAAACTCGTATATATGTGTGTGTGTGTGTGTGTGTATAAAAACATTATATTTGGACCCAGATCCTGCCAGGGAATATTCTTATACATACTCTGAAAGACATTTTTGTTTTCAAAATCTTAGAAAGTTATTACTAGTGAAATGTTTGTCAAATGTAGTTTATCCCATCTATAAAAGGATTCACGTTAAAAAAAAATTAAATCACTTTTTGATACAACTAGTGTGGAGCACAACTGGTAAATCAGCTTCCAAATCCTGTCATCTTTTATTCCAATTTGATATGAATTAAGCTAGTATAAGACTATATAGTTTTTACTGATGAATTCTCTCTGACAGTAAAAAGCTGGGAGAAAAGATCTCCAATTTCCGTTTCACTTTATTGTTAGTCTGGAAAAATTGAAACAATTATGTCATTTTCCTGACTGTGTCCTGCCGCATGAGATGCGAAAGGAAAAAGAATCTTTATCGTGGACTTCATATAAAAAAATAATACAGTAAAAACTTGAACACAGAGATAAACATAAATAAATTACAACCAAGAAATAAATCACAGAATGACAGAATGGGTAAGGTTGGAAAGGACCACTCAAGCTCAACTAGCCCAACCTCCCTGCTCAAGCAGGGCGTATTACTCAGGATTGTGTCTTTTGAATATTTCTGTGTCCTTTCTGGGCAATCTCTTCCAGTTCATGGTCATGCACACCGTAAAGAAGTTGTTGATATTCAGGCAGAACTTCCTGTGCATCAGTTTCTGCCCCTTGCCTCTTGTTCTATTGCTTGGCACCACCAAGAAGAGCCTGGTTCCACTCTCTTGGCACCCTCCCTTCAGATACTGACAGACATTGATAAGGTCCCCTCTCAGCCATCTCTTCTCAAGGCTGAACAGGCCCAGCTCCCTCAGCCTTTCCTTTTAAGTGAGACACACCAGTCTCTCAATCGTCTTAGTTCTCTGCGGGACCCACTCAGGACCTCCATGTCTCTCTTGCATTGGGGAGCCCAGAACTGGAAAAAGTACTCCAGATGAGGTCTCCTGAGGGCTGGGCAGAGGTAGAGGGAGCAATAATTATTATTAAAATAACATTTCCAGTTAGGAAAGGTTTTAGCTCTTAGTGTAAATATTCTATGAAACTACTCTTCTCCTAATATGAGATGAGTAACAAATCCCACTTACACAGAGAGAATGAAGCTGCAGTGTTACTCCAATAGCTTCTGCTCAGAAAGCTCTGCACGTATTTCAAAATAAAGTGTTAATATATTTTTCAACTGTTCCATTTCAAAGGACTATGGTTTGTCTAAAGCTCTGTTTGTTTTTTACAAAATCATTGGACCATAAAAAACTTATATTAGCAAGGTTCCATGTCTACTAATTTCATTTTTTTATGCACCTCTTTTTATGTTTCTCTGTGTGTGCTTGGGTGGTTTTACTATGTAATATTTCTGAAACAAGAATCCTGTCAATTTTTGTGCTAATTATCATAAAGATAGCCACTTCCTATCAGAAATAAACAGTAAATAAAATTGGTAAGCTTCATAGAAAGAGCCATTTCATCTATATACAGACTTTTCCAAACCAGCTTCCAGACATCACAATCATGATCAATATATGCCACTGGATTTACCGAAAATAATACTAGTGTTATTACACTGTATGGTGATTGAATTTACACTTTCATTTTTGACCTGAAAAAATATCTGTGAATGCCATAATAGATTAATCTCATTACTTCAGAATCTCTCTATTTATATATTTCTTAATAGCCCAGTATTGATGCTACGCTTTATGCTTCTCACAACCTCTACAAGACCTTTAGGAAATAATATATCCTTGTGAGAAAGAGTGCAAATCTTCATGTGTACTTCAGCTGTGCTGCTTCATTGCAGATTTCCTGAAGAGATCTAAATGAATAGTGAAGGTTTAAGGTTTTGTTTGTTGGGTTTAAGAAAAAAAATAGAAAAAACAACAAATTAAGCTGTCAGAATTCTAGATCTATATTTACACTTTCAATAAAATTTTCAGATAATTTTATTTGCTTGAAAAAACTGCATGCCCATTTTCTTCTGAATTTAGTGATGTGAAGCCACTCCTCAGGGACTGAAGTTTGGAAAACCAAAATTGTGAATTGGCAGAGATGTTTTGAGTATTCTGATATAAAGCATTGATGTTAATAATGGTTGATGCACATGTTTAGCTTTCTCGATGATGCTGGTTGCCTGGCAACCAGCAAAAGGCATATGTCAGAGAGGAGTTCAAATGAAGCTGATGACATAAATCTCAGCAGGGTGAGGAAAAGGAAAACCACTGATTAGCTCACCCAAAGTGGCATATATAGGAATCCTGTCATGTTTTCATGTTACTGAATATCTAAGATGATTCCAAACCTCAATTTATCACAACACTTGTGGTAGTTCTTAATTAGGGATGGCATTTGTACATTAAAACATGGCATCCTATTTCTTTTCTGCAAGAAGTTAGATTCCTTCACTGAGAACATAGTTATTTGCTTAGGTTCTGGCATTTTCTTGTGTCATTCACTTTAAAGACTGATAAATATAAGTTTACATATATTATTACTGAAATAAGATATTTGCTCTGCTGTTCAAATTTACTTAAACAGTCCTAACATTTACCTGATTCTTCTATTCAGTTACAGAATAGACAAGCAGGGGCCAGTAGCCTGTGATGCAAACTGCTCCCATTATCCCAACAGTCACCACTGGAACTGTAAAACTGTTGTTTGGAGTTTTGTAGTATAAGTGGCAGCATGCCTTATAGGAAGTTGTAAAGTTAGAAAAGGTAGAAATGCAAAAGCTCTGTTTGATCACCTAACACATCTTTCTGATAACGTTTGCTGTCTACCATTGCTCTCTTTAAATTCACTTAGACTAGAAAAGCTAGCAACTCTACTTTGTCGTTTTCATGTTGTAAAAATATTCTGGGGATAGGATAGAAGATAAATAGTTCTGACGTTGAATTTGAAGTTACAAGGAGCCTGGGTTTTATTTTTTTCCTCAAATGAGGAAAAATTAATTTCCCTCAAAATTAATTTATTTCTCTAGTATTTCAATGGTGATTACCAGACTTTTTTCAGTGAATTGTCATTATGACCAATCAACAACTTGGTAAGTCTGGTAGTTTATTAGAGCTAGCTATGTGTTATAGCATATCAAAATCTGGGATTGTAAATCTTATTTATTTCACAGGACTGTTTAGTCAAAATATACATATGATAAAAAATGACATTATTTTCTATATAAGTAGCCTAAAGAGATAATGTTTATTAACTTCTCCTTTAGATTCACTGCACTCTGATTCATTGTAATTTAGCAATACTTTGATATCATGGATCATTCAGTATTTGAGAGCAATTTAGCATTTTCCAACCAAAGATCTAGTATTTTCCAATTAAAGTAATACTAAACTGTGGAAAACAACTATAATAGGATTGCACACCTTCCCTCTTTGCTAATGACACCACTAATTTGTCTTTTTAATTCCAAAATGCTTTCTTATTAAGACCATCTAAATTCCCTGTTTATTTGCTACCCAAAGAATTTCTCTGATATCAAGCACTCACATTTTCTGCTTTTTTGATCTTGCCAAAATCCAAACAGATGTCTTTTCCTTTTCCTTTTCCCTACATCATATCCTTACTTCACATTTCTGCATGACTTTTCCCTGGGTCTGGGGAATCATGGGGCTTCTGGATGGAGAAAATTAGAAATTCTGTTCAGGTTCCTGGACTGTGCCATGATTTCATATCCGTGATATAATAATGAATTTGACAGTCTGAGACTTAAAAATTGCTGTTGTCCTCTCAGTGCTCTCTCTTCATCTGTCCTAGGAATGACTGCATAAGTTAGGAGTTGCCCATGCTGCCTAATTTGAAAGAAATTTCTGTGTGTCCCAGTTAATACACTAATCTTGCTATGCCTTGTTCAGATCTGGTGGAAAGAAATGGCTTTTTTAAAAGTATTTTCTATATAAGTAGCCTAAAGAGATAATGTGAGATGGCTTTTTTAAAACTGATTCTTAGAAGAATCCTACATCTTAGTTCACTGCATTAAGCCCTGGATGGAAATGTCTCTTCTGGAAGAGCTCTGTTGTGAGTATCAAAACACAACCTTTCTAACTTGCATACCTTAACTATCTTCTTAAAATTAGATAATGTGAAATTCTCCTTTTGGAGTGCATATGCTTGATCAGGCTTTGGTGTCCTCCTATGCTCTTGTGACATGATGGGTTTCTGGCAGTTCGGAGACAGATGTGGCAACCAAAAAATCATATACTGTTAAACCAAGGTAGACTTTAATGACTATAAGCTTTTTAAAAAAAATTATTAAAAATATTATTATTGAACTTATTATGGGTTCAGCTCATGTAAATATTCTAGCAAATAGAATCAGTCCAGAATCAGTCAAGTCTTTGCTCCAGAATCAGTCACATACCAGAGATCTCTATAGGAAAGCAAAGTTAATCTTTCAAAACACAGATATTTTCTCTGTTGTGTAAATTTTCCAAAGTTTATGTCAAGTGAGAATTAGTCAGTCCAATGTATATTTGAATCTCCTACCTCAATTACCTTAAGAAAATAATTTGTAAAATATTCTAATAAATATTTGAGAAAAATTTAAACCATTTTCAAATAGTTCAGCTGAAATTAGATTTTAATTTAATCATCATGGCTAAAGCAATTACTGAATTTTATAAATAGTCATCTTAAGTTAACTATGCTTATTTATACCTGTATAGGCATATGAAACTTCTTGTTTTTCTGCAACTTTTATAACTATCTTTGTCTTTAATCTATTCTGGATGCAGTCACGTGAGAATCCTCTGAATGCAATACAAAATCACATTACAAAGCAAAGAATTGAAAAGATTGAACCACAATCTTAAATTAAGGCAAAAAAACTAGGAAAGACCTCTTTTTAAGAGCAAAATTTTGTATTTACAAAATCAGGATAGCATCCGGGCAAGCCTGTGAGTAAACATTTGTGTGCATTTGCACACTTATTTTGCATAATTTCATACACAAATGCATAAAAACAATGATTGTACTGGCTAATAGTTTCTTGTATGCATACATGCTTTCTTGACTTAAAGGCTGATTTATAGGTGTTAGATCTTAGTCATTAGCACCTTGGTGCTTGTAACATTGTGCTCTTTAGCTTGAACTGCAGTAAGATTTACTGTACCACCGTATTTAAGGATTGCATTTTTAATGAAACTACATCGACCTTAGTGCTACTTTTCATCTTGAAGCATGTTTGTCAAATGAAGAAATAAGCAGCAGACAGGCAGGCAAAAATACACATTCAGATGAAGTAGACAATGGCCTGATAAAGTATTGAATTATGTGTAATCCTGAAGATTTTGGCACTGCTGAGTAATGAGAAACATCAATATTCATCTTTGCTTGAAGGACTTGTACACATACTCAAAATCTTCCCTTCATTCCCTCATCCTGCCAGCCATGAAGTAGCCTGACAACTCTCATGTGTGTATAATTTTGAAAAGCAAAATGAAACCTGTATTTAATACTTATTTCTTTCATTTTTATAAGAGTATCACGTTTGTATACTACTTATTAGCCCATAACATTTTTATTGTGGTGGTTTTCCCATGATAAAAGAGAGTTTTGGATATCTACAGCCAGCAATAGGTACTCTGATGTTTTGTATTGTATTTGTGAAGTGGATGCAAGTGGGAGCTGTCAGCTTATTACAGAATAAGCTCTCAAAAAATAATTTCTCAGATCTTTTTCAGTATCCAGATACTAGGACTTGACAGGAGAATTCTAAGGCTGGGAACAATTTCTTTTAAGTTAATAGAAAAATATCCATTTCTTAGAGATTTCTGTGAGTTTTGCATTCAGTCTATTTTTTCTTGTTAAAGCCATGAATAAAATGCAAGGTGTATTTGCAAGACTTCAATTCCATCAGGACTTCATATTCTTCATGTAATAACAGACAAAAGCTAAAATAATTTCAGAACAGCTCACAGAAACTGAGCGTGTATTAAGGCTTGCTTGGAGATACACAAAGTGCAAGTGAATCCATCCTAACAGGTATCGGTATTGTCACCTCACTCTGAGAAATATCCTGCAATGCTACTTCAGGTGGACTTAAGGTTATTACATTACAAAAAGTTCCACTAGATAGGCCCAGTAATTCCTATGTAAGAATTATGCCTTTACCACATAGGACATTGTTCTAATTGATTGTTCTGTTCTCAACATAAATTAGTAGCAGCATTTAGTGAGTCAGAGAATTAAATATCCAGTTTTCATTTTGAAGAAATTTTGAAATTGAGCCTATTTGGAGACATGCAAGGTAAAGCTGCAATCCATAAAGATATCACAAATATGTTGAAAAGTAGAAAGCACAGATTACCCTTATTTTATTATATTTTCCCAGGTGACAACTGATTTTTGTATGAAAACAGTTCTATATATATATATCATATATACATAAATGTTTACACAATTTAACAGTTCTAAAACTATTGCCTCCTTAGAAGATCAGTTTGCTTTTTTTCCCTGCTGTTATCAAAGATATGTGCATTTTATAGCATCACTTTGGCACAAAAGACACCATTAGGATATATTACATCAATATCTAAGTATTAGCTTTTATGTGACCTGATAGATATGGCTTATCATCTCTCTTATCTTATTACACTCCATGCCTCTGTGCTTTGATGGCATGTTATAGTCAAAGTGTTCTGAGTTTTAAAATACTTTGAAGTACTTCAAAGTTTTATGGAAGGGACGATTACAAATTTCCTCCAAGCAAACAAGGAATACAGTAATAATACACTTGACT
>NW_008236973.1:2545191-2602165 GCF_000691975.1 Corvus brachyrhynchos | reverse complement strand
CTTTCCTTTGGAAATTACAAGTTAACTATTTTTTGCAGTGATCAGAGGCTAGCAAAATATGCTTCAAGTGCTCATAATCCCAGCATATCTGGGTATACTAGACAAACTTTTAATGTCTTTACTGATGGATTTCTTATTTGATTTACAAAATATAAACAGAGAGAGAAACCAACCATGATATCAGAATTATATCTAGATATGATAGTTTGCATGCAAACAGAACAAAAAGGAGGTAAGCTAATGCTTTTTCACACTTCCTTCACCTTCTTTTTTAATGCTGTCGCTACAAGATGATAAATATTGTATTGCAGTTTGCCTATTCAACCCAGTTTCTTCATTCTCTAATTGTTTAACTCTCATTTCTCGATGATGTCCCCTCATTACCTACACCACTAGTTGTGTTTCTGATGCTACTTACAAAGAGAAGGATTAAAAATAAATGATACAGACTGTTCTTTTTTTCTTGAACACACTCCTTCCTCATTAATCTGCAGATAAAAGTTCCTGCTATGGAATCGAGTGAAGCACTTCTAAGGAGCAACTAAGTACGGGTCCTTTATATCAGGAGAGTTCATTGTAACAGCTTGTCCCGTGGACGTCAATACACTTCAGCCACATTACTAACAGTGGCAACTTCTGATCAAGTAGAAGAGATCTTTTTCTCTTTAGAAGTCCTCAGTAGCAAAGGGAAAGCAAATCAGTTATGTGGTACCAGAGCACCCTTTTGTTTAACCCCATTGCGGAATATTTTTATTTCAAAACTTTTTTACAGATCCAGGCACATTTTCCTAGCTATTCCTACACTTTAGAAAAAAAATATTTACATATTTTTCAAAAGTAATGAAATGTTTGGACTTTTAACAATTCTTTAACTTCCTTATATGGTTATCCTCTATAAATATAGTGGATAGGATGCTATGTTTTTCTTGCATAAAATACCTGTCATTGATGAAAATGTTGTAGAATTAGAGTTTATACGTTCTACTTTCAGGAACATTGTAAATAATCCATTCTGAAAAACCTTATGAGTGGCACTTGAGGATAATTTAGAGTCCCAGATAGCAGATACTCATAAATTTGCTACCTGCCTACAGTAGCATGAAGGGTCATTTCTTGAAGTTGCTGAAAGTCAGCTTAAATTGAGACTTCTTTCATGTTGCAATCATTTAGGAGGAAAGATACATGTTTTTTACTAGGGCTGGTGATAGAAAAAATACCTGTCTGTGATAGTTTTATTCCTTATAATTTTTGGTCTAATTATATAGTCCTATTAATGACAAATGTTTTGTCATAAGAGCGGTGTTTCTTCAGAATTTTCTTTAGGAAAAAACATTCAAATAGAAAGAAAGCTAGGGTTTACCGGACAAAAGAACAAGGTGACTGTGAAACTGTGCAGCAGCACATGCAGATCTTGTTTTAGGAGATGATACCTTGAAAAAATGCTGCAGTGAACCAATGCCAAGTGTGGAGGGTTGACATGTAAAGTAAACGGATTTGTCACCAGAGGGAATCACAGAGAAATCACCTGTTAATGGAAATGCTACTGCACTGCCGTAGATGCTGATTTATAAAGGCATTAAAACTGATACTACATCAAATTTATTGGTCTAAGTCAAAGACTGTGTTCTTAGAAAAACACACCTAGATTCTAGCTGCCTAGGATTCGACTGCTAAAATCACTGTATGCTTAAGAATCATCAATTCTTGTATGGGAATAACCATCCTGAAATCACTGAGCAGCTCAATACCTCTTTTAACATCTTTAAGATCCTCCAACCAGATTTGAATTCTCATTTCTTTTATTTCCAGAGGGATATAACCCAATCGGTGTGCTCAGATTTTCCTTAGTAAACATTGACATGACTGAGTGCTGTACAAGGTACACTAGGAATGGCCATACTCATTTCACTTATGCTTTTAGATAGAGCACTACTACTAAAATTTGGCCAATAACTCTGTAATTACTGCACTAATCCAGTATTTGGGAGAGCTGAGTTCTCTGAAACTGAATAAGTATATGGATAGGCATATCTAGAAAGAAGTATGCCTCTTCAGCATGCTGCTCATATCATCTGTCTGCAGCACAGCAAATAGGTCTCATAGCAATTTTATCCCCTGATAGTGTGGCAGTCAGAATACAAAGGTTGATATTGAGAAATGTTAAACACATCTCAGCTTCTTTGTCTTCTTAATTTTTTGCCAGTTTTACGTAAACCCTGAAATAAAAATTACGATTGTCTAATTAATTCATGTTACCCGAACATTAATTCTTCCTGGGCTTCTTTAGAACATTTTTCTTCATTTCTTCCTTCCTCTAGACTTTCTTACTGGTGTCTCTTCTTTTAGCCCAGACATTTGAATAAATTGCTACAGTTGTCATTTGAAAGTTATAGCTTACAGTTTTGAAGTGGTCTGGTATGGGTCATCTTGTTTTGTTCCTATTGGAGGTCTGTCATTTCTTATAAACTCTAGTGTTTATGCAGTGAGAAAGCAGAAGGTGGCAGCTCAATTAACAGATTTGTTTTGAAAGAGAGCCAAGGATGGATGCATTTCTCTCTCAAAAATAATTTGAACTAGAATATTCTTGGAGAAGATCATAAATATGTTTCAGGCAGAAGAAGGAACTGAGCCTGGGGTTTCCATACCCCGTAACTTCTGGGTTTCAGTAAAATGAATTACTATTACATTTTTTGATGAGTTTCTTCTGTTAGAAATATCCAAATGTTTCTTTCTAGCTTAAATATAATGATATTTTTGATACAGAGGGAGCCTTTTCAAATTTTTGTGTCTCAGGAAAGCAAAACACAGCAAAAAACATTTTAGTGTTCCACCTGAAACAGTTTCTTTATACTAGATTTTTCTTTTTTTACTTGCCAACAGAAAAATAAATTTGAACAACCCTAGATCAGACTATGGATGTGCTTGTGTTCTAATGATTTTCAGCATCCAGAAATCACTTGCATTTGACATGCATCACAACCATCTGTTCTTAAAAAAAAAAAAAAAACAAAACAAAAAACCAAACCAAAACTAGAAACTTTTCTAATCCTAATATATTTACATTGCATAAAAGCTACTATATGAATGCAAATTTTTAAAACCCACAAAACAAACATCAAATTATCAGTTTGCCTTCTGATATTATTTAAATGTTGGGGGACCAAAAAAAAAAAAAAAAAAATTCAAATCCTTCCAAAGCACACAAGACTTTTAGATTTACTTTCTTCTAAATCAACTGCAATAGGAAGGACCTCAGGATATAATGGTAGTGAATGCCTTAGGAAGGGAAGATGAAAATTGTGGGAAAGCATGTAGGTGTTTGGGATCAACATTTTGTGTGGTTCCAGCCATGAAAACACTCTGTCCTGCATTCAACTTATGCTTATGCTGTAGGGAGGAGGAGAAGGCTATTTAGTGAATACAGTCTTTTTTTATTTGTCTTTCTATCATTTCCATATAGGTTAAGTTTTAAAGAAAATTCAGGCTGTATCTTCTTTTGTCTTCTACTGTATTATTTACCTGAATTTGGTGGTAAATAGTGTAAGGTTGTTGTGAGCTTCCAAGAAATTACTCTGCAGATTAAGTAAAGTTACTTTCTTGTTTTAAGTGGAATTTCACATTAAAGATCTTTCAGTAATGGGGGTCAAAAAAGCGATAAATATAATAGTTGATGGTTTAAATGTTTTAAAAGGGTTAACCTGTCCAAAATGATGAAAATAAATATGACTAAGAAAATTCCACAGTTTTTCAGTCCTCTTCTGATCTGCTAAGGACATGTCAGAATTTGCATCACCTCATCTAATTTAAGCGTATCATCTGCCAGTCTTGGGAACAGAAGGAAGGCAGGTTGTTGCAATGGAACACCAGTTTCTTATTATTCTTTTTGTGGATTCTTGCAAAGGTGATATTTTGAAGTAGGCATGTGGAGTCATTTCTAGAACAAGTAGCATAAATGCAAGCTATGCTTTGGATTCCCAAATATCTTATGTTAGTTTTGTTGAAGAGGTAATATAGAAAACCAAATCCATGTATTCTCTAATTCTCTACATGCTTTTTGTGTCCCTTTCTGATTGTCATTGTCCAGCCTCCCTACTACTCCTATGTTAGTGCCTCTGATGAGAACTTTTCTTCCATATTCAGCTTCCAAGGCACAATTCTGTGTTGGCGCTGAAAAGCTGAAATGGGAAGAAAATCTCACAGAAACGTTCCAAACAAGTGAGGGAAAGTCCCTGCAGCCGCAGTGAAGGACTCTGTCTAAATCCATAATTTTGTCAATGTAGCCCAAATACCTCACTAGTGTAAAGAATTAATTCAAATAATCAATAATTTATGCTTTGCCACTACTCTTTAACATACACTGGGTATGTTTAATGAAGTACAGCCAGCAAAAGAAAAAACTATCTTGTGCCTCAGACACTGATGTTGTGTCCTTAGGTATGCATCATATCATCTTCAAGATTTAAATTTCAAAAGAAGACAACTTCTTCGCATGTTTTGCTGTTTTGAATTTCCAAGAATGGCCAAGTTGGCAGATATGCCAACCAACTTAATTCTGCCTGGCACCACAGTTCTTTTCCTGAACAGTTCTTTTCCTGGTCCTCAAAGACTATTCTTTGAAAGAACTGAACCACAAAAGGAAAGATTACTCACTACTGGACAACACATGTCTTGTCTGGAAATAAATGTGGATGTGCTTGCCAGCTGTTAATCAAAGTATACAGAAAAATAAATGATTAAAATACTAGAGAGACTTAAATTTCAGTAGTAGCCTTCTGATCTTAGTAATACAGCCCTCCTCCCAAATATGGCTCAATCCTCACAACATTGTTTCCAATCTTATTTTCATATTTCAAGGATGCATTTTTATAAATACATTCCTTAATCATATTCATTATAAATTTGAAAGCTCCACTTGATGTTTTCTACTTAGCTAAACCAGTGCAGACAAATTGAAAACCTTTATTACACCCCTCTCCTCTCAAGAGGGCCACTGCGGCAGGAGTTGACATGATTTGAATCACTGAGATGTTACTAGCTGTGAAAACAGAATTTAAGTAAGCAATATTTGCTGCATGATGTGAAACTACCATTGCCTGAATTCGAAATCTTCATGAATTCTCTCTGTTACCAAGAACTGACACTGTGTTTGATAATTTTTATTTAAAACTGAGCAAATCAATATTTTATGAATTTAAAATTTTAAAAATTAGTTTTAAAAAATGCCTCAGAATGTAGCATTATATTCCAGTAAAAGTTAATCAACAGCAGAGTTATTTTTTGGGAATTGCTGTTAGTTACTATATCTTAAATTTCTGCCAAGGACTGAATTTAAACAAAAGGGCAGAAAATTTAAACAATTAACAATAAAAAAAGGCAGTTATATGTAAGTATTATATGTACACTCAGATTCTGACACTGTACTGTGCATAAGTAAAATAAGCAAAGCAAAGATATAGTTTTAGATCTAAGATTTTTGTTAACTTCAATAAAAGTCAAGCTACAAAAGAAAAAATAGAATGAGATTATATTCATATGATCAGAATTTAACAAAAACTAGAATACTATTGAACTGATCAGAAGGACGTTCACAACTCCGATGTGTGGAAATTTACCAATTATCATCATCACCAGGATGTTAGGAAAGTCATTTTATAGGATGAAGCTAAATGAGGAGCTAGAGTTGTTTTAGTCCTTATCAAAAATGGTGTGTAGGAAATATTTCAGGCTACTTACAGTACCAGTTTCGTAGAGCAGCTTTAAAAAGTTGTATTTTAGTACCTATTAATTTTTCCTGACTGTCAATGAGAAGTACATGTATGTAGGCAACTTTCACCTCCTTACTTTTTCCTAATTATTACTAGCTGTTGGTGAGGCAAGTCCCAGGTTTCTGGGAACTGTGTAGGGACTGGGAGTTATACTACTTCATGGGAATGTTTTAAAGACAAATGCATCTTATTTGGAAAGCACGGGGGGTTGCATTGCTGAAATAGCTTATGATTCCCATTCTTGTCCTACCTCTTGTATGACTGTGGCTCTGAAGTCCTTTTCTGAACATAGTGATAATGATAAATTGTAAATATAATGATAGAGAGGCTAGATGCTGCAAAAATGTTGGATATAAAAGAATACCATATTATTCTGCCATAAAAGAAGCAAGGAAAAAAAATGTACATCTGCATTTTTCTGTCCAAGTTCTTTCTACTGTAGATACTTCTACAGAGAGTTGTTGAGGATATTGGCTATGCCACTAGGAAAGCTGTGTCATTCAGTCAGCACAATGGATTTAGGAAGGTAAAGCTACAGATCTAGAGAAGTTTTAGTCCTTCCTAATGAGGAAAAAAAAAGGTATAAGCACTTTGTAAAAGACTTAAGTATGATGTGTAGGAAGATTATTTTCTCCCCTCTTATATTCTGAAGTTCACCTTTAAATTTGTTAACTGCTTTGAGTAACTGTCAATTGTCAATAGAAAAAGGAAACCAGCAAGTGTTCTATGAAGGGGAAGACAAAGTTAGATTTAATATAATTTCTCTATTTCCACTGAAAACCTGAAAAATTAGGCCCAAAAGATTCCCAGGGATGGGGACAAATGATATTTAATATCTTTATTTAGAGAGATTGAAAAAAAATTCAATGGAAAAAGCGATACCTATATAATGAAAATGCATGAGGACCATTTAGCAAAATATCTCAGGCTTGCTGGAATTAACTGATCTCATATTGAAATACACTTTTTTATCTTGTGCAGTTATATCTTCTGACAAAGAAGAATAGCAGCAAAGTAAATCACAGGAAGCAAAAGCTGTGCTATAGCTCAGGAAAGTGGAACATGGATGTCATGCCTATTCATTCCATCCATTTTAGCTCTCAACACAGTAATAATTGCTGTGGACACAGCTCTAAAATCACCTTCCCTTTTGTATGTTGTTACAAGCAATTTGTAAACTTTCAAAACCAATCTGTATGTAAAAAATATATTTGTGGTTGTCATCTTAAAATCAATTTTTCCCTTGTGCCCATAGTGAAACCGATTACAGGGTATATAAATGCAAGTTTTATCATGGTAGCAGAGAAGAACTGATACAGCATAATAATTTTTTCATTAAAGTGTAAATGAGAAAATTATAATGAGGTAGTTGCATAGTTTGCTCCTGCTACTTTTGGTAAATCTAAATGCGTATATTCAAAACTGATGGTTGTCCAAGAAGCAACTTTGCAAATCTCTTCAATTTAATCTGCTCTGCTTTCCTTTCAGCACTAGTTACAATATTTTATAAATGAGATACAAGTCTCCTGCAGTCATCAGGTGGTGAGAACTCATTAAAGGTTATTTGAGTGGGAAGGGAGCTGGGGGTAGGGGGAAAGGAGCAGGAAGAATAAAAGTGCAGATCTGCTGGGTTACTTGTGCTAAAATTCACATCAGACTTACTGATTGCAATATACTTAATTATCCATATTATCTATTAGTAGCCAGCTAAAAACACTATTAAAAAATCAAAACTTAAAAAAATTAATTATGAAAACAATGTAAAATAAAAGTATGCATACATAAAAAAGTAAACATCAGTGAAATGGATACATCAGCATTTTCTTTTGTTTGGGCTTAAATATACTTAATATACTTTTCCTCCTGGAGCTATAACAGGACTATATCTGCTAATGTATTTGCTATAACTTGCAAATAAGTTTATATTTTGCTTTGACTCCATTAAATTAAGAACTAAAATGTATTCAATTGATGCTACCTTCAAGATTATTAGACCAATTTCTAGGGTCTAAGTTAACAAAATTTAAATTAATTATTCATGAGATAGATCAGTAATAAAATAGAAAAGCAGTTGACAAAAACAGGCATTGTTTCTGTTTGCAAAGGATGTAACAGAGGTTCTCTGTTGACATTTCCTCAATGTCCCTACCCACATTTGTCAAGGGAAAGTAGCAGACTGAACAAGGGGAGTTATTTTAACCCTGGTTCTTAAAATGCCCCCTGAGATTTCCTGGGTTACCTGGTGCACGTGTAAGAAGTTACCTTCTGGAGAAGCCCTGTATGGACTTAGAGGTATGATCACAACTGAGAAATCCAGTCTTTTATCACTGCACTTCAAGAGAAACCCCATTTATTTTCCTGAAAGACAATTCAGGAAAATTTCAATTTTCCTGAAAGCAATTTTATAATGCTTTTTATGTCTCAATGGCAGGCGGAAAAAAAAACAACCAAACACCCACAAAGAACAAAATCAAGCAAAAAAAACCAACCCCCCCAAAATAACCCCAAAACTCTTAGATTAATTAATCTTTCATAATCCTTCAAGCGATATTTGGAGTAATCTGAACTACAGGATGTTCCATCTGAACATCAGGAAAAATTTATTCACTGTGATGGTGATCAAGAAGGTGATGGCAATCTTGACTGGCACCATCAAGAAGGTTGCCCAGAGAGGTTGAGGAGTCTCCATTCTCAGAGTTAGTCAAAAGCCATATGGACATGGTCCCAGACAATCAGCTCCAGGTGGCCCTGCTTGATGAGAGTTGTTGCACCAGATAACCTCCAGAGGTCCCTTGTGATCTCAATACTTCTCTGATTCTTGACTCTATGATAATGGGAGCAAAGAAAACCTGATTTCTTCTGGTATTTGTAAAATATAGGTAAGAAAATTGTTCGCATTCTTCTAAGCAAGGATATTGTAAGTACATGAAAAACATTCAACTTCTTGTATTTGATGCTTGGACTTGATTGAAAGAGTGATGTGGTGGTGAGAGACTCTCAGTCTGATTTTGTCTCTGTCAGTACCAGAGATTTTTCCCTGGCAAGTACTAGCAGGGAAGCATCATGGGTTTGTAATATTAAATGCTAAGGCAAAATCTTCTGTAATGTGTATTCAAGTAGGGATCAAAGCTGCTCTTTGGAATGTCCTTTGGAGCAGTACACAAACATTTTCCTTTTTGGTTTGATGATGATATAGACAAGGACATAATGAACGTCCTTTAGCATTCTAGTTTATGGATTTGGCTAACGCATGAACAGAGTTGATTGTGCCTCAGTGATTGAGTATTTTTCTGCAGCATGTTACATTTCATGGACAACAGGTAATTAAGTTTCATCCATATAACAACTTGGTCAGTGTTTAAGTGCACTTTACATTTGTATTTTTAATGGAGTGACAATTTTTCTAACCTTTCATAACGAGAACAGTGACACTTAAATGCTTTTGCTTGAGTGATGCAGATAAATCTTAACATCCAATTACTGTGTTAAAGAGAGCTGCTAAAAGCTTGACTCTGACTGGCTTCAGTTAGCAGCAAGTTGTGCATGTTTGGGATGGTCTGAAGGCATGGAGAGGTCAAGAGAGCCAGTACTCCAGGGTGACATTTTCAGATGGAGGAATCACTCTAAATTTGGAGTCAATCTACTGGGGAAGAAGATGCAGATAAATGAATCATTCAGAAGATCACTTACATCTTTGATCAAGCAGATCAGATGAAAAGAACAATTAAACTCATTGAAAATTAAATTAAACCAAAGGTAGATCATGCCAGACTAAGTTTGGTTTTATCTTTGGTAACTGATCTTCCAAATAGTCTGATCTACAGATACAATGGTAAAGCACTGATGTAGTACCACATGGGAAACCACTAATTGTGCTGGGAAATAGAGCAGTAGCACAAGAATTACAAAGTAATGATCAGTGCATGACCAAAGAAAGTTTCAGCTGTGCAGCTCTGTATTTTCCTATTTTCCAAATCTTGCTCAAATCACAACTGCCATGTTGGAACAAACACTGGTGAATTGTGTGGAGATACGAATTGCAAGACTGGAGAGATATGACTAATGGAATTAAAGACCAGAATCAAGAGGAATAGTAATTTTGCTGATGCCACTAAGCTGTGGAAATGTCAAGCTGGAGGGTGTGTATAGCCAGAAACGGATCAAATAGTATGCAGGAAGAACTGAGTGTCCTCAAGTGGCTTAGGTGTTCTAGGATGAAATTTTATAATTACAGGTATGCAATTAAAGATTAGTAGCAGTAATTTTACCATAGATTATTTACTGGAAATGATTATGGGAAGAAAGTCTTGATTACACAAGTTGGACACAGTACCTCATGTACACTTCAGTTTATAGAAAGGTAAATTTAACATGAGATAAAGCCAAAATTAACCTAGAGACTTCAGAAAATGTTAATAGCTTTCTATAAGGCACTGAGAAATTTCTGTCTTTGGTGCAGTGCTGTCAATGTCCAAGAAAGATAAGGAAAGAATAGTTTTGCTGAAAAGATGCTTCAGTTGAGCCTCCCCAAGCACTTTAGACATTGAACTCCTTCTGAGTAGGATGCCTAATGGTTTCAGTGGCAATGTGAGGCCTTAATAAGAGTTAGGCAGACAAATACTTTAGAGGATCCAATCTCAAGTTTTGTACTTTAACAAGAGAATAGCCAAAAATAGATAAAACTGCTCTTTTTAATTTCTTCAAGGACTTAACACTTGAAAAGAGAAGAAACACATACACAGGTAATGCTGGTATAAAAAGAAATAAGTACACATAGGTCATGAATAAATCCAGGCTAGAAACAAGTTTCTGACCACCAGAAAAATAAAGTTGGGTTGGGGGGAAGAAAGGACAACAACATTCTGACTGAAATAAAGAGGCCTAACACATTTCAGTACATTTATGAATAGGATTGTGAAATATACTGGCTCATAACAATAGGTCTCTAGTTCAAACCTATTTACAACCTATTTACTTTGGTCTAAAAACATCTGGAGATAAGTTTTAATGTAACTAATCCTAAATATATCATGGTATATCACTACGTTAAACCTGATCCTTGCTTGGAGCTGAGAGATATATGGAAAGAAACTTCATTACCTCTTGGTAGCATCCTGAGTCTCTGCATCTGTATAAAGATAAGTTGAACCTTAAATGAAAGCAGTAAGCTGAGGTCAGGCTTACAAAGAGTATTTATTGATTCTCATTGATATGAGTAATTGCTCTCAATGATTATTGAAAACATATTAAAAAAATCTGTTGTCAGCAAGTTAAAATAATTGTGAATCTGGAAACATTTCCAGATTGAGTTTGCAGAAGTTCTTCTGTATATGTTATTTTCTCTTTTAGTTGCAGAATCATTAAAATAGTTCTATGAACTGTGACTTATCCTTTAAAAAAATTAAAATAGTGTTGAATTTAGTGAAGGAATCCCTAAGCAGATCTTAACAGCTTCTGTAGGGACTACAGAATTCCTAAGGCCTCACTCGTGGATCAGGTCTTGCAGGACATCTTCCCATTTTGCCTTTAATCCGAAACAGTAAGATGCTCCCCTAACCCAGATCAGTGACAGGCACTTCAGTTGCTCTGACTTAGGTAGGACCTTTGTCTTGTCTTGTCTTGTCTTGTCCATCTGGTTTACATCTTCCTTTTCTTTCCTCTATGAAGAAAGTAAATTAACACTGTAACTTTTTGTCCTACACTGACTTGGTCTATAAGGTATGAGCCAAATAGAAGAAATGTGCAGCTTGGGATCTTTTTTATGTGGTTTCTCTGTGGAAAACCATGGCAGGGAGAGGGAGAGAAGAGGAAGAGAGGCAGATTGAGAGTTGAAGAGGGAGAAAAAGAGAGAGAAAAGAGGAGAAAGAGAGACAGAGACCCTGATGACTATGATACATTTCTGCTTTGGTTGATGTCAGGGCCTTTTCTGTTTCAAGGGCCAGCCCATGAAAGCACACTATTACAAAACCAATTCCAAATACTTTTACTACATGTTTTGTAGTAGCAAAATGTCACTGTGGGAATCATGCAAGGTTTGTAGATTCCTAGAAAACAATAACTTAAAAATCAGTCTGAGGTGTTAAGAAACACATTAATTGGGACTGAGTTTAGGATGGATAATAACTCACCCTTTTCTGCTAAAATTTATGACCCACTGTGCTGTGGAAAGTCCTTGGCTAAATACAAGTCCAGTCTCTCAGTTTGATTGTTGAAATGATACCACTGTTTCAGATGAATACTCTTGTCTATGGGCCATATAGTGTGGCCATATATGGGCCATCAAGCAAAAGTTGGAGTATTCTTAGTCCAAATTAATGCGTTATAGATCAATAGCATTTTGCAAAAATATATCAAAAGTATGATAATAAGATGGAGTCAACAGCTGACTTTGAACAAGTTTCATTTATATATTTTTTACTTTGCAAAACCAGATCAAAATACAGTTTTTGATCAAAGTGTGCTGCTGTCTCCAATATAACCACATGCACCTCCTTTTGCCACAAAGATAAAGGTAGTAGGATCTTCTTAACTAATACGATTGCAACAGAGTGCTGTAGCTGTCTCTAACTCTGCTTTGGATTCTGATATATCCTAGCTGAGATACTTGAATTACTCAATGCTATTTAAGGGCAGACAACTACACAATATACTTAAACCAGTATCTCTTTACTGCTCTCTCAAATTAAATATCTCTTTCATTACTATGCATTTTGTAGGTTTGACCTAGTGATTCATGAAGGAAAAATTATAGGGTCAATTACACGAACTCCAGAATGATTTTAAGCTTTTTATACTATTTTACTCACATGTGCCCTTCATTTTAGCCATTGACATCTGACATTGGAGCTATAGTACTTTGATTAGTCAAACCAAAGCATTAGTTTTAAATTAACATAGAATGTAACAACATTTACACTTAATGATAGGACGGGACCATTTATGGAAGCATTGCTTTGCAAGAAAAACAAAGTATGAAATGAATATAAATTTCCAACAGCATTCAACTGCTGCACTTAAAGCATATTTACTCAGATAAATGGACAACATTTCATCCGGGTGATTAGAATTATTTGAATAATTTCCCCACAGACTGAATATAATTCAGGAAAACAAAATATCTTTGTTTCAAAAAGAAGCTTAGCTCCAGATACTCCCTCCCTATGCAATAGAAAAGTGGTTCAGCTGCCCTACAGTTAAACATGACCCTGATTTAGAGGAGTTTATGTTTCAGTCTGAAAGTCAATTTGAAGCATCTGTTCTCACTAAATGCAGATGATTTTTCTATGAGGAGGTTTTGCTTTAGCCACAGTAGTAGCTAAACCCTCTGCATTACAGAAACCATTGAAGCCTGCAAAAGATAGCTTTATACATGCTGAAAAGTTTTTTAAAAAAAACTTCCCTCTCCTGAAAGAAATGAGACAGCATCTAAATATAGATCTATATATCTAGTTCTATAGAACTTTAGACTTTGTTTTGGAGTTTTGTGCGGTCATGAAACATTCTAATAATCAAAAGACAAAGGTTACTGTATCAGATTGCATGGCAATAGGATGTCCCTATACTTCTTTGTTATCTAGGAACTTTCTGGACAGTAAGTATGGCTCCCCCATTTCAGAGGCATGCAATCAAGTTCACAAGGAATGAGCATATTGCCCATGGCAGTACCATATTTCCTGATAAATTCGCTTTAATAAATGTGCTTTTTTAAAATATTTCAACCCAAATTTCAGAGGCTGTCCAAGGGATGTGGCATCTGAGCCAAGAGCTGATGACTCCACAGAAAATCAACATATTTGGGAGTCTGCACTTGAGATGTGCTTGAAAACTGGCAAAAACACTCCCAACACAGTGATGAGGTATCCACTTCCAGAAATGGTGGTTTTCCTGTGGACATTTGCAGGAGTGAAAAAACCTTCTAAAGATTGGGTGTATTAGTACTTCAGTCTGACATGACAGTGCCCATCAGCAACATCAGATTAAGAGTAATGTAGGTAGTGGTGAATGTAGTCATATTGCACTCACCAGACTGAAATATTGGGTGGGGCAGCCAGGGCCACTGTTGCCATAAATCCAACACAACTTATTACTGGAGGGGCAGCAGGAGCTCTGAACCACTTTGCAAGCACCCTCCCAAAGAAAGCGGTTCCTGTTAAAGACCAATTCATCCACAAAATTACTCCAGTTCATTTTCAATTCAGCTTTTGTTAAGAAACCAGCTGAAGTCCAGACAAATAGACAACATTTTATTTTGTTTCAGTTTTCTGAGTAAAGCCAGATGTAGTCTAAGCATGCTGGGAGCAGGGGCAGAGGGGGCAGAAGGGCAAGATGTGCTGCAGCCTGCTCTGATCACTTTCCTAATTGACATAGCTTCAGGGAAATATACCAAGCTTGCAGGATGTTGTATTTAAATACAAGATGCTTCCAACAAGGAAAACAGGGGCATACTGGGACTCTAGTTGCATTTTGAAACCTTTAAAATGCAAAAGTTACTAATATTCCTGACTCAAGTGTCATATTTCAAAACCCCCTGTGAAGACACAATCCTCAGTGAGAAGGATGTAGGGTGTGGAAGTTTTTGATTAGTGGGAGATAAAGAGCCAAATATTCAAATTACCCAAAGTCTGTGTACCAGCTCAGCTCTGTTGCTGGCTGCGTGTCACCACTTCAGCAGAGGAGCAGCCCGAGGGACCTGGAAGCAAGCTACTCGTGAGCTGCTGAAAAACTCACCAGTTGATGGCTTCTGCTATAGAGAATCTGACATCCTCCAATCTGATGGAGAATGACACGATTTGAAAGAAAAACTCCCTGAGAGCATGTTTGTATCTTCATGTCCTTAAATGCTCTTAAAAATATGCTGCTTGGCTAGCTGTTTTCATGAGGGTTTCAGTGAAATAGTTCATTCTTTAAGTAATCTTATTTAGGTGGCATATCTGCCATATTAATGAATTTCAGAAGGTGAAGCTTCTGCTGTTATAACTTTTGGTGGGGGATAAATTCGTATTACTTATTACTATTGAACAGAAACTCTCCTTGAATTTTGTTAGCAATTATGCTGTAGTGGTGGGTGAGTTGCTGAGCAAGAAGTAAGTGTTTTAACATCTCTGGAGACATGGCTGTGCTAAGATTTAAAGATAATCACAACTTTTTAATAAAATCAATAGAAAGACAATAGCTTGAAAATATGCTGCTTAATTTTGGGAAAAAAAATCTGTGTGTGTAAGTGCTGAATTTTATATTCTACAAAGGCAACTACATAGTCCTTTTGCCAATATTTTTTTCCTCCTTAGTATTATGCATACTGTTTAATGACATAAGCTCTCAGAAAGATTTAATGTAGCATCACCCTCCAACACGCCCTGCAGCAACAAGACAGACAGGGGCCATCTCTGACAGCTGTAATTTATGCTGCTGTCAGTCTGCTTCTTTAATGCAAAGCATTAGTAAATCTTTTTTGCATGGCCTTTTCAATCATGACACCTCTTCCACCTGTTTTTAGGTTCTGGAAAATCCCTGAATCTTGATAAATGCCATTCATTCCTGTCTTTGTTCACTAGATATTTTCCTAGACTTTTTAAGCAGTCAAAATATTTAAAAGACAGTAGTTTTAAAAAAGTGAATGCTTTGCCTGCAAGACTTCCGTTTCTAACTTCTTTCTTGCATAGATTTTAAGCACATTTTGATTTTTTCTGTGATTTTTTCTGTGATTTGAGACTCTAAATCACTCATCAAAAATTTCTGGCTAACATGCCCTTTTAAGATACTAGTAGCTCAATAATAAAGCCTTTGAATAGCACAGAATCTACCACATGCTTTGGTAAATGGTCCAAATAATAAATTAGTTTCTCAGTTAAAATATTACACTCATTACAACTGCATTTTTCTATTATTATTTTGACTGTTGTGGGTTTGTACTGAGTGTATTGTGAGCTTTTATGCACATAATTCTTTGATCTGTCTAATTGTTCATGGTTAATATTTAATTTGCAATGGATCTGAAAACCTAGGATTAACACTTTTGCTTCTTACATCATCTATCCAGAAACTAAAATTAGATAACTAAACTATGTCTCTACATCTCTAGATGAGTAAACTACTAGAGAAAATGTACTTTTGATAGAGATCTGGAGGTGAAAATATGGCAGAGGAGAAACATAAAACAAATGTGAAAATAATAAAGTATAAAAGAAACTATAATGGCAAAAAACCCCAGATGTTTCTATGGGAACACTTGATGACTGGTTAATGGAAGAATACAGCCAGCAAGTAAAGACTAAAAAATGTCTCAAATAAAGAAAAAGATGAAATGAAGCAACAAAGAAAGGAAAAAAGATTCATTAATGAAAGTCTAAATTATGATCTATTTCTGTTAAAACAAGCATGCCTGGATTTGTATTGTATTTCATACACCTTACTATTTACATTGTACATATTAAAGGAAAAATGGTTGGAGTTTTGGAAACTTCTTGCTGAGAAGATAATTATTACTGGCATATAGGGCTCATACAAATTAGTCCCAGTGACTTTTTCCTTCATACTTTTAATATAGATTAGTTTGAACTTGCTGTTATTTCCTGTTTTATCTACTTCTTGATGTATTCTTCTGAAATAATGTACTGACAGAAAGAAGAGCTGGATTCTTACTTCATCACATTTTGAAGATCCTTCATGGGATCGTCATATAAAATACTGATTAGGACTTTAAATTGCGCCATTTGATAGCAAATAGACCTTTATATATATGTAGCTTGGCTATTTACTGGTTATTTTTGACTGTTAACATTGCTATTGCCAAGCAGGATTTTTACTGTATCCACACAATGTTTATCTCTTGTTCTTCAGAATGATAAAGAAGATAACAATGCTGTTCACCTTGCACAGGTAAAATAAAGCAATAAAAATTTATTTTTTAAATTAAAATGGTAGGAACAAAATATATTTCTGTGAAGACAATTCTGAATACTCTGATTTCTTGAAGAAAGGGCACAATTTTATTTTATTATTATTATATATATATTATTTTTTATATATATATAAATTACCTCATTTTTTTTTTTTTCTTTTAAATAAAATGTGATTCTCACACAGTTTCCTGTTGTCATGTTTATCATAGACATCATGGGAAGGATACGGAAACATGATCTTCTATAAAGAAGGTATGAAAACACCTGAGACGAAGGTGTTTAGGAAGCCTGCAGTCTTTTTTAATGTAGCTAGACTAATTTAGTAGGAAACAAAAGAGGTTGATATTAAGCTGGTCTTTTTTTCCTTCATAATTCACTGAGCTGTAAGTGCATAGAGCTAACTGAAGCACGTAAGCCTGGGCCAGGATGTTTCCTCTAAATTTTTCTATTTTTTTACCAGGGCACTCTCTCACTTAAAATAAGGTCCTTCCTTCAGAAGCAGCTTCTAGTTTTCCCCAGCCCCTGTGTGCTAACAATTAATCCTAGTATTAGGAGATGTTAACTCCACTAGGAATACATGACACCTCTCTACAGGTCTGAGCAAAACTGATGCAAGGCTTTGACATGGATTTGGTCCTTCGTTTGGTTAGGCTGAGATGTATGAATGAAAAATGATCTGCTCTAGCTTGTGGCAGTATTTCACATTCACAGTGAGCATCTGAAAGATATAAAATCATCAGAAAAAAAATGGTTTCGACTAAGAAGCTGAACAGAATGTTCGGAGCAAACTTGCCTGCCTTCTTTCCCACCTCCCCCCACCCTCTTCCTGCAAATACTGCTTCAATCGCCTGGTTTCAATCCAAAACAGAGAATCGTAAATTTGTTAAATAATTGGGTTTCATGCCAGTTAAGTTAAAATAAGAACTACTCAGCTTTAGTGATGCTTCCTGTTTTTTGCTGTGTTTTTCCATGGCAATATTTTTGCATCCTAGGCTTCAGACTCTGTTGTGTTCTGAGCTCCAGAACCACATCTGCTTAGGAAGTTGTGCTTAAGAGTATAAATCTATTGTTCTTGTAATTGAGGGCCAAATGACAATTAAGCAAGAAAAATAATCTGGAATTAGTCAGAAATTATTTGTCCAGTTATGGTGACTGGTTTATATTGGCACATTTCTTTAGAATGCTTTTGGTTTGCTGAAGAAAAATCGTAGGAAGTAGGCAAACCTTGCAAAGTTTTCTGTGCCATATTTAACTCTGAGAACCTGCAAGTGGAGCTTTCTTGGTATTTCATGGGGAACAACAGCAATTTGTTTTGTGAAAATTCAAATTAAGGAGGTATCTGCATTGCATTTTGTGGCTGACTTCAGTATTCCTATTATATTAAGTTTTGGTAAGCATAAAGGGGTCTCCAGCTGCTCTGAATTTAGCAAATATTCATAACACAGCTAAATAAGTTTGCAGGATCCTGGGCAATCTTACATGTCTTCTGCAGAAACTCTTCAGTTTTATTCCTTTTAACAAATGTGATAGCCAGATTAAAGCTAATTCAAATATCCTGCACGTGTAATTACACTTCATAATTACAGCATGCACAAGTCTAAGCAATACTTCAGTTTCATTCTACCTGGCTTGTTTGTTGGAGCAGTTGGAATTCAAGTGCTGGTGGCTTTAAATAGTAGCACAATACTGATGCAGCATGCTAGATGGTAGCAGTGGAAAAACCCAGTGTTTTGCTGATTTAATGGCTAATTCCAATGCGACCTGAACATAGGATAATCCCAGGCAGCACATTATTTCTAGCAGATAATGCTGTGACTGCCTTACCATCCGCAATTATTTGTTCTTTATGTTTGTAGCAGTCACCAACCACTGAAGCTGGTGTAGGAGGCAAGTTCTCCATTTCCACTCCATAGGATGAGAGTCTACAATGTGAATGGGACAATCTATAACTGTTTGCACCAAAGGGGACAGTCCTCTTTTGGACACTTACAGGCACAGTTTTCTTTCCTTCTTTCAGTCACATACACGTGGTGCCCGTTACTGTTTTAATATCAGCCTTCTGTTGGCTAAGCAACTTGAACTGCCTCATTTTCTGGTCAGTTGAGTGCCAAAGTCAGCATCTAGGAGGAGAGAACATGGGAGAAGGGGGCAGCCAGTTTTGCTGGAAGTGAGATGTTAGACTGGTTCAGCTTTATCACAAACTCACCCTTAGAGATGCAAATGTAAAGCTTGAAGTCTCAGTTTAGGCTGCCAGCAAAGGACTTTGTGCAGAGGCAGCTGACAAGCTGGCCCACATTATCTCTGCTGACTCTGCTGTTGACCCCTGTCAGAAGGGCAGAGTCGCCAGCTGGGGGCTGTCGCAAGATTTGTCATCGTTTGCCAGTCAGTGTCCTCGCTCTGTGATCCCTCCTGCTGAGGTAGGGACTAACTATGGTGCATTCATTTGGCCTTTTTGTTGCACTGAAGCAAAGGTATTTGGCAGAAATCTACAGGATCCCAAAGTTCCTTCTGTATGAGGGAAAGTTTAACAGAGTGGCTGTTGCTGTTATCACCTTGTTTACTCTTTTGAAAGCAGGATCAAGGTACTACTTGTTTTCTATTCTCAGGAAAAAAGGACTTATAGAGAAGGAGGAAAGTTATTATTCCCTTTTTATTTTTTTTTTTCACTCAACCTCTGTGTAAAATGGATCTAGAGATCTAGTTCTAGTTCACTGACCTGTTATTTTCCAACTAAAATTCGTTCTGCAGTCCATATGACACTGGTGAGTTTCAAGGGCAAAATAGTATGAAATTTGAAGTCTTAATGATTCTGCGAAGGTTTGATCTCAGTGTAACTTGACTGTATTAACTCTTGATAATGGCTGCTGTGAAAGCTAACCTTCAGTGAGTTAGAACTTGCTTTATTAAAAATAGATTGAAAACCCAGCTATGCTTCAGCTGTTTTTATGTGGATGGTTTATATGTCCTGGTTGGCATTAAAATAAACGTGTTTAGATACACATATGTAACCATTTTTTTTTGGTAAATTTTTTGTAGTAATGATGAGAAATGCTGACAAAATGCAGATCTACAAACTGCTAAATTTCAATAGTGTTCTAGATTACAAATAAAGACTATGCACAGCCCTTTCCATAATGACAGAAAATGCACAACATTATTTTCATTCTCCCTTCTGCTATCTGGGACAGAAGATGAGCGAAGGATGAAAATCCGTGAGTGGTGTTTTTAGCATGGTGTGCCACAGTCATTTTAGCTCATTGCGTAAAAGTAACTTAGAGACATGAAAGTGCCAGGAGGTTTTTGCAAAGAGACTATCTGTATCTCATATTATTTTCTGTCTCAGGAGGGCTCCCCTGCTAGTGAACTCAATAGTTCTATAGTTTCTCCACTGGGAGAAAAAAAATGTATCAAGTCCAAATAAGTTAATTGGCTGTGATGATTTGAATAATTGCATTTACACAATTTACAGGCTTTGTTTCATGAGGTAGAAGTATTACAAACTTCATCTGCTTTTCCTTTATTTTAATTCTTCCATAGTGAAGTCAATGCAGTATTGCTGGCAAGGACTATTCTGTGTCCCTTCAGACCACAGACAGTAGTTAAAAAAAAAAAAAAACAAGTTGGGATGATGGGTTAGCAGAAAAAGTTACCCAAAGCAGAACAGAGAAGTCTGTGATCCACTGGGTGTTGTGTGCTGGTGGAAGCCTCATCATGAAAGGGCAGGTAAGGGGGAAAAACAAATAAGAATCTTTAAGAGACAAACACTTCAGAACACAGGGAGCTTAGGCCAAGGTCAGAAATAGCCTGACCTAACTAGACAGCTGAAGTCAGAAAAAAGTTAGATGTGATAGAAAGGTTCTGCAAATCAGGAAAAGACCCACAAATTTCAAAAGCCTGCTCCTGCTTCAGGCTGGTGACTGCCCAGAAGGTAGGAAATTGAGACAGAAAGAAGGAGACAGAAATTATTCTATTCTTATTTCTTATCCTGAAAAGTGTTTTTTGTCTTACTAAGCTATGAGCAATGGTGATGGAAAAGCCTGTACTGATGTGCATGTTTGATTATACATTTTCTGTTCATGTACTTTAGCCTAGAACATGCCTCTGATGGGATTTGGGTCATTTTGTTTTTGCTAAGGACGCATCTAAGACTTTGAGAGGTAAGGCTGCAGTCGTCACAAAGGGCTCCTGCACACATTTACCATTGAAATATCTGTACATATTGTCTTTAACCAGGGAGGGACATGCACATTGTAGCAAACTAGAGCTAGCAACACATAGTAAACAAAGACTCAATGTAATGCCATAGAAACAGCAAGATCCCAATTACACCTATAGATATGTTCTTGTTGTTGGAAGAAATTGACTTCAGGTTCATAACAGATGACACAACCAAGACAGGCTGTGGTTCTCATCACAACTGCATCATCATCTTTTGTTCTTAGGATCTCTTGTCATAAAGGCAGCAATGCAAAAGTTAGACTATTTAATTGTTTCAAATTTAAAAAATCGTATCCAACAAAGTTATAGCTATATAATGATGCAGATAATTTCCTTACTTTAGTAAGTACTAATGCAGTAGCATTAATGATTAAATATTTCAGTAGTTTGAAGTATAATGTACCAATTTATGTTAAACTAATGTCAACAGTATAAATAATCCCAGTGAAGAAAATTAGGTCCCTACGAAGTCCACATACTGCTGTTTTCTTTTCTGTTACCCTATACCGAGAATTTAGTTTTGTTTCTTTGGTTTTTTTTCTTTAGCATTTGTGGAAAACAGTGTTGGGAATATCAGAATTGAACTAAGAATGAATTTAAATAAGCAAGCTAATCTCACAGAATTATTTATGCTTTCCTCTTCCTTTCTAAGCAAAATCCCTTATTCTTCAGTTTAAGCCAAAAATAACATCACCTTTATCCTCTGGAGCTATTTCAGTTGCCTTACATACATGCATACATTATTTCTTGTGGATTAAATAGTCACTTTCCTTTTACCAGGAGAAAAATTAAGGAGAAATATAATGTTTTATACTTTTGAAAAATCTCTGTCTCTGAAAAGGCACTCAGGGGTGCAACATAAAAGCAGAATAATTTAATTCGGAAAGTTTTTTGGAGAAAAGTTGTGATAACTCCAGGTGCTAAAGGCCACCAGTTCTATGAAAGTACATAAGTTTGTCCTTGTGAAAAGACCTGAATACCCCTAATTCTTCTGATGTCATTGTCCAGCTGTACATCATTATATTTCTTGAGATTCTGCTCACTGCAGTGCTCAACATTTTAAAATCACCCCACAAAGCAAAAGAGTAAAAAAATGCTCCATGATGAGTATTTTTAACTTATACTTCAGTTGCAAACTTTCTAGAGACATTATCATTCACCCTTTAGTCTTGTCACTGGTGTGATTACCATGAACGACAGCATCAACATTAGTATTCCAGAGAGACAGACCAAATACCCTCCGTTGGTAGAAAAGGCCTTTTTTCCTCCTCATAATCCTGGTGCTGCAAGGGATGCCAGAGCAGGTGAAAGGAAAGTGATAGAAGGAACGAGGAAAAATTAAGAGTACAGTATAATATAAAAAAAACCAAGGCTATCGTTTTACTGCTTTTAAGATAATAAGATAATATTAGCAAGATAAATATATTTAGCTGTTATATAGTGGAAAAGATAAAAACTACTAATTACTTTGTAAAGAACCTTGTAACTTTTTCCCGTGCCTCTGTTCCTACTCAGCCCCAGCTGCTGCGTGCTCATCTCTGCAAGCCTGAGTAGTCAGAGAAATCACCTCTGACTGCAAAGGGACGTTTTCATGTACTTTGAAAAGACGAGCTTGCAGGTGGATGGGCTGACCGAGACTTGCTCCCAAGATACATTCTTTTCAGTTCACTTTTGCAACAATTTGACATGGCAACACATAGGGAATAAATGAAAATACACGTGGTCAAACCTTCAGTATCAGTTTCATGAAAAAAGGCATATAGGACAAGATTAAAATGTCCTTTGAAAGATAATGTCCATTTTTGATTTTTCTGCCTTATAACTGTTAAACATTTTGGGTGTAGTTATATTATCTTGGATATTAATACCCTACATAGAGGTTTCTATCTTTACCTCTCTGACTTATAGGCTTGATTAGAAATGACTTAACCATCTCAGTTCTGAGACTGAAGGATTTGACAGGATGTATGATTGAAGAAAATAACCAGAAAGCGGAGAATAGTTTTAGAGGTAGCAAAGTTATTTTTGTACTCAGGCTTTGAGCAATTATTATCGCCCATGGAGAATTGGAAAAATGTAAAGGTATGATGACATTTTGACATGCAAAGGTAGTTTTGTTTTAAAACTTTTCTGAATTAAAAGAAAGTAAAGAACCCAAGTTTTTTATTCTTGATCTTAATGAGATACAACTCCATTTTGTTCATCAGAATTGCACAGCTCTGCTTTCTGTACATGGTCTCTTCCACTACTTTCCAATTTCACTCTGTTCTCAGCTACTGGAAAGATGGCTACTGAAGCATGTTGACACCATCTGTGCTTTCAGAAAATAAACTCTTTGATAATAAAAGTAATTTTTATTTTGGAGACAATTGGCGTACCATTTTCCATTCCACAGATAACCTTCTCTTATAACTCCTCTCACAGCCACCTCAAAAATAACTGGAAAAGAGGCTCCCCACCTCAGAATCATCATGGTTAAATGTCTTGTTTGCCTGTTTTAGAACTGCCACTGACTTGATATATGGAATTGTTATAGTTCTGGCATATATTTTATTTTCTACTAAGCAACGTTTTCCAAAGTTGAATGAGTAGAACCTTGAGACAAAGCACTGCAGCATTTAGTCTTTGTAATAAGGTATTGTTGTACCTCTACAGAATTATTAGTCCATGAATTACAGTACTATGTGCCCAGCAATATGATGGAAGCAGTGTGAAATCATTTTTTGTGGATTGTGTTGCAGAACAGAGGCTTAAGAACGATAGCTTAATTTCAGGTATCTTATAAATATATAGGCAGATTCAGTTATTTATATCTGTAACATAGGAAAGATGAGTGTTTTAATAAATATCTCTGTAGTAGCTTGAAATATTGTGCTTTAAAATATTAACAGAATTAAACAAACAACACCAGGGTTTTCTACCATCTAACAAAAATTAACAAAGACTTCAATTTAAATTTCATTAGCTTTTCCCATTATTAGCCAAATTTTCTGGAAGGATCGACTGCAAACAATTTGATCTTATCAGTTCCTCGGTTCTGTTCCTTTGATTAATTTTAGAGTTTCTGGCAAAAGTTACATAGTTGATAAACTGTATTTCACAATATCATTGTTCAATAGATTAAATAATTGTGATATAGATGTTATATTAGGCATCATCTTTCTTCCTAATCATCAAAGTGCTTATTATACATAGGCTTTTCTCTCTTCATAATCAATATAATATTTGGTTGTTTCCTATGGTATCAGAAGATTCATTGAAATGAAAATCATAGTTGCAACCTCCTTCAATGGAGAGGCAGAATAATGAACAGAATGTACAAAAAACCAAGCTTTTGTAGAAATTTCTTTGTATTTGGGAGAATTATGTTAAGGTTTTTTCCTTATGTTAAGAATTATATTTTGTTCATTGTTGTAGCATTTGAATTCAGAATAGTGTCATTTTCATTTTGAAAGGTGAGGATCAGCAGATTGTATACAAATATACAAAAAATATTCAGAAAGCAATTGCATTCTCAAATGGTGGTGTTACTATAGTTACTGTTACTCCCTATACTGAAGTGAAAATATGAAGAATCACCCAGACAGTGAGAAGAATTTCCCTCAGGTAGGTATGATTAGCCTATAGATTGTTAGATAATTTTGAGTGGATGACGCAGCTTAATAGATTTTAAAATCATCAGTACTTATTTTAAATTTGATAGTTCAATTGAGGTTTTCTTTTCTGATTTCTGATGGTCAATCGATTTTCCAGACATTTTTGGCTTTTGCAAGACTTTATTTGCAACACTTCTCCAATATAAAACTCTTTTTCAGTACAATTCAGATGAACAGAAAATAAAGGTGTTCAGTTATATTGTTCTAAAATCCTGACTATTCCGGGCTCTAAAACATGAATATAACCTCTAACTTGTCTCAGTGTTAAGAAATACTATGTACAGTTATTTTCTAACTGTATTATTACTGCAACACTAAGTCCTGTTATCTACTACAAATCTTTCTGCTTTAATATAAAAGTCCTATTTTCTCATGTATAGTAAAGGTAAGATGTAAAGTGGTAAAAAACTGGAACCACAATGTAGATAAACTATAAAAGCAGAATTGGAGGATAAACAATTCACATTTTGGACGTTCCTAAATGTCTTCCCTTTCCTGGCTTTCTGTACTGAAGGCATGAACAGAGCAGTATTCTAGTTTAACACTTTGGTAATTAAATCAGCTTTGAATATCATAGTGATGTACATTTGTTCAGTAAGAAGAAAGAAATATTTTTCAGTGTATATAACCAGTGCAAATATTTTCTAGTATATATTTAAAGAAAAGACCATATTTTTCTGAGACACACAACTTTTTCTTTTGAGAGATTTACAGAACATGAACACTTGACTATTACTTCGATCAAAATCCTAATTTCCCCAGATGCATTTAATTTTGATATTTTGAATATTTATTACCTGTGTTTTGATGGGGGCATAAAAGTCAGAGCTGAGTATTCTATGAGGCAAAGGTTGAAATGTTGATCCTAGGTGTTGCAATGTTGATTCTAAGTTTCATGTCTATTTTCTAGTTGCTTCAATAATACTGTAGGGCTGGATGAAAATGTCTTTTTATTAGTTCAGAGAAGTTTATACATTTCTGTGGTGTGTTTCTTGATCCTCGACCTACTGAGAGATCTAATCCTGCACAGATTCTAATGTGGAAGTCCATCTATATTCAGCTACGGTTTTGCTATGTTCTTAAGCCATAAATCAATGCCTTTCAGCTATAAAAATTGGAAAAATTATCAGATTAATTTAAAACTTTGAAGAGGTTATCATGGCAGAATTTCTTGGCAAGTTATTCTTTCAGAATTTACGATCTCTAAAAATTTTGTAGTTTCATATTTACTTAATTTTCAGTCTCTAGACGCATTGCAAGAAAAAAGAAATCTACTTTCATTTTCACATATTTCCTGAGTTGATGCAACAGAAGAAAGTATGTTAGCTTGCCACCTTTGCTTTGTAGCGTAAAAAAGAATGAAAATTTCCTACTTTCAATGACAAACAACTTTGACATAACTTGAAATCCTTGTTTATTAAAGGAATCCCATGTGGAACAGCAAATGTTTTTTAAGAGGCCTAAACCCATCATCCTTTTGCATTCAACCTTCAGCTTCTTGCTCTGCAAATTATTTTCTAGGCAGCAAAGGTACCTCTTTGAATGGGTACTATAACAATTTTTGGTTTATAACAATATTAATATTGTATTTTGTCATGTTTTATTTGCTGTCTTTGAAGACAATGTGAGCACAATTGGTAAAAAGAGAAAGAAAATTATGTTCTTCCCTTTTCTATGCTCCCCCTAATCAATGCTGCTTTTTTCATTTGTGAAACAGTGAAAGCAAATAAATAATATTTCTCACATAGTCAATTTAATTTTCATTAATACCAGATCAGTTGAACCGTTCTGCTTCTCAGAAATTTGCTGCTGCTGCTATCAGTGATGCAAACCCTGCAGATATTACTCTTATGACTCTCATTTTTCCTTGGTCAATCTCACATTAAATTCACAGGATGTGTAATTGAGGAAAATTGACTATAAATAGGGTAAAATGTCAGGATTTGGTAATTGTTAATGGACTCTATGTAATAACTAGTATACTGAGATTTAAGGACTTTTTTAGCCCAAGACACTTAAGCACAAATCTTTCCAATCCAGCTTCAAATCCATCCATGTCTTAAGTGGGTTGAACCAATTTCTCTCTCAATTTCTTTCTCTTCATCTGAGGAATGTTACTTAGATGTCTCATTTAAATTCCTAGTTCAAATGAATCCTAGAATTTTGAGAATCCAGTCCTGAAATCCTTTTTGCACTAATCGGGTTCTCACAATGACAGAATGGCCACTCAGGTCATATTATCCTTAAGGCAGTGAGCACTTTATCATAGGGTCACAGACTGGCTTCAGTTGGGAGTGACCTGAAAGAGCATCCAGTTCCAACCCCTGGACAGTATATGGAGGGACACCTTTCACTAGACCAGGTTGGTCAAACCTCCATCCAACCTGGCCTTGAACACTTCCAGAGATGGAGCATCCACAATTTTTCTGGGCAACCTGTTCCTGTGCCTCACCACCCTCACAGCAAAGAATTTCTTCCTAATATCTAATCTAAGCCTCCTTTCCATCAGTTTGAAACCATTGCCCCTTGTCCTGTCACTACATACTCCTGTCACATAAAAAATAACAATATAGCAGTTAAGGTATCTGTATGATTAATCTTGTAGATTTTCCTGTGTTTTTATCCACTCCCAGGATATAGTGTTTTCCCAGGAGGTAGGAAAAAGCAAGTACAGATTCTGGGATTCACAGAACAAAATACAGCCAAGAATTTGCTCTATATGTTACAATACTCTGCTGAGATCACTCAGTTGCAATATTTAGGTAATGCTTGAATTGTGCTACAGTTTGGATACTGCACACTTAAGATATGTTCAAAACCAGGTCATACTCTACATGTTGACTGTGACCAGTAACTAGGCTATGTCTGCTGCCCTTTTGGATTGTTTATCCACCAACATTCATCTAATAGTTTTATTGGTACAACTTTTGATAAACCATAACATGCAAAGTTTAAAACAGAAAAATGTGGAATGTTACTTATTTATTCCTACAGGAATAGAAATAGTACAATATAACTTGTCTGGTCAGAATTTTGGCAAACATAGTTTTATTTTTTTATTATTATTCAGTAGAAAGCAAGTATTTACTTCAATACAATACTGGAAATGATTTATCTGATTACAGGTATTCCAACTAGAACTATATATTGTAAAATATTTTAAAGTTGAATCCTGATCCTTCCAATAGCCTTCTTTGAAGGAAAGTTGGAGGCTTCAATGACCTAGAGATCTGTTGAATTTTGATTCATTCGACCGTATAGAGACCTAATGAGCTTTCAGTGGAGATTGTGAGGATTTGAGAAGGGGAAATTGAAGAGCCTTTTTTGCTAACAGAAATTGTTTGATATTGATTTGATGTAGCACAATTGTGTCATGACACTACGTGCCATCAACAAATATTTCTTCAGGGGTTTAGGTTTTTTCTTTTTCCTTTTTTCTATGCCCTAAAGAAGGAGTCAAATGAAAGTTAATAGGAGAATAATTTGATATTGCACTTTCTGCTTGTCTTGTAGCATAGGGTTATTTTGTATAAATGGTTATTTGGTTCCATAACTGTTCTTTATATCTGCTGGATATTACAGCAGTTTAAAGTAGATATATCAATTATCAGGGCCACTTTCATGCAGCACTTTTATGATGTTTGCTTTTCAAAGCCAACTAACATTTCATGAGAAACATTTGTAACCTCTACGTGAACAGCAAAGGTAGAGGTAGCTTAGTCAAATACTCCCTTTATGGTAACTGCTTGTTTGTTTGTTTGCTACTGTAAAAAATATCTTTAGAGAAGTTTAGTATACAGTCAAAAAAATAAATTTTTCAGGTTCACTTATTTATTGTATCTCACAATTACTTTTGCTGCTACTTCTTGGTATCATTTAAAACAGTGGCATTTGGTGACCTCTCTTTCCCATATACATACATATATTTTTTCTTTACTTTCTACTCCATACTCTTTATATTGTTCTAAGACTTTTTTAATCCTTCTTTATGATTTCTAATGACTTTCTTCAGTTTGGAGATACAATTAATGGTACAGTTACATGCATATCAGGGCTATGTTTTCCTATTGTTACCTGTGGGATTGTTTGTTTGGGTTTTTTCCTTCTTTACACCAGTTAGATTTATTTGAGTATTAGTTTTTTTTGACCTTCAGAATTTTTAGGAATTGTTTCTATATTTTAAAAGTAAACATGGAGCTTTATAGACTCACCTCTTTTTTTTTTTTTTTCTTTCTCATTCTTGTTTCAAAATTACAAGTAGAAAACACAGATTAACATATTGTAAATGCTTCTTTATTCTCCTAATAATTATACTATTCTAATGTTAACAAGTGACTTTTGAAATATATCTAATAGATGTAGAATTACAGACATGAAGAAATAGTGGATTTTCATTAAGCTGAACAGCACATGCTCTGAAGCTTTTTTAAATTAACCTTTTTTTTTTTAAGCAGAATTCAAAACATCAGAAAAATTTTGGATTCCTCTAGTCTTACCAGAAATGTTACCTCTTAAACAAAAAAAAGATTGGATTTATGAGATAATAGAAAGCTGTGCAATGCAGTAGCTGATGTTTTGTTTTCTTCATCTTTGATAATATCAGAAGAAGGTCTTTTCAGCATATGCAGAGAAGCAGAATGAGGGCATATAAAAAACAACAAAATGGAGCTGTTTCCTTACACTTCATTAAGAAAATTATTATAAACACACTTTTTTTTAATAAACAACAATTCATATTAGTTCCTCTTCCAAAGTCTGTTTTTCTATAATTGGTTTGGAAGGATTTTCACTGATTTATGTAGGTTTTTATTAAATAAGTTGCAGGGCTTTCAGATTACTGCCTTCATTATTCAAGAGGATTTATTAGTAAGAACATTTCTGTGAGGAAAATAACTCAGCCAATAAAGAAAAATGATTGCTGAAATCTTCAAAGTACATAAATATAAATGTAGCCATATTGATCAGTTCATTATATAACAGACTCTGAACTGGAAAGCAGAGGACACATTAAGACCTATTTTTATTTGTTAAATTGTAGAAAATTTTATCTAAAAAAGAATCAGGCACATCAATGGCAAATAGATCTGAGAAAAAAAAATTAAAAGCAAGATACTTCGAATGATTTGAGTAGATATATTTCAAGAACATGTTACATAAATCTTTCTGCAAAGAAATGCATATTCCCAGCAAATGTTTTTGTAATAACATAGATGTGGGTCCCAGTCATGAGGTTCTGTCCATTCAGAGATTAGAAGCACTTCTTGGCATTCTGAATGAAAAAGCAGCTTAATGTAGCCATAATTTTATGCTGAGATGTCTTGTGCATGTGAGGAAAGCAAGAGGAAAAGTACTTTTGAGATTCCACTAACAAAGATAGGCACCTGATAAACTTTAGAAAACTCTGTGCTGAAAGGGACGTGCCTGTCTGATTCTCAACACCAGCTAGTGGGTGCAGACATTCCTGGCACTATGGGGCACTGTAAAATGCACTTGAAAGAAGTTTGGGTTTATAAAATTAACAACTGCTTGTTCTAGGAAAAAAAAAAAATTAGAAGGAGAAGCTTACTTTTAGAAGAACACTCATGAAAAATGAAATTCATGTTACTCAAAGATGGTGAAGAATTTTAATTACTTGTAACACATCAGAAAATAAAACATACCTTTAAAACTTATAAAAGTTTTAAAAGTGTTGGTTTTTTTGCTAGCTGATGAGACACCAAACTGGTGCAGTATGACTCCTTGAGATGGCAAATTCATCTTAGGGACAGCAGAAATATTGAAAACATTATTTAAATATGGATGATAGGTCTTTCATAAAATTCTTTCAAAAATTTCTTTTGTTTAAACAGAAAAGTTTTGGAATTCAGGCAAATGAGTGAACCCAGGAACTAAATGCAACACACTTTACAAACAGTATTGTGTTTTGTAGGACAAATTACACAGATAAATTACACATTTATCTGTGTAATACTACAGGTTGACTTAATCAGATGGGGGAATAAACTGTCCATGAATCCTGGTTTGTCATTTCAGACTACTGGGGCCAAAAACTGGACTGCAAAATTTGAAAAATCTTAGTTAGAAACAAAGAGGTTTAAGGCAAATTTCCTTCTACGAGTTGCTTCTGTATTAGAAGAAACAGAATGAATGCACAGTTACTTTTGTGAGTAATAAAACACAAGAGAAAAGCAAACTCAGGTTTAAAGCTTAAACAGTGTAAGCCATGTATGCCTTTCTAAATTAAAGTACACTACAAATAAAAAAAAAGTTGTGATGAAGTAGGTTCTTTTTATCCAGCACAGTGAGTGACAAGTGATTTTGCCTTTTGGCTCTGGTTAAGTAAGCTTACTTCCAAAGAAGACATGAATGTTCCAAAGTACATAATTGCCTGGAAGCAACACTAAGGAATTTCAGAAAGCCAATTCAATGTTTAAAGAAAATAATACTCAAACCTTAGCTAATCTAGCTAACATGTTTTGGGTGGACCCTAGAAACTTTATAGCAGTTTCTAATGAGCAACATTTCTCACAATCTCCCATTTAACAAATTTATCTAACATTTATGTGAAAAAGTCTAACACTTTACAGGTGACTTGGCATGCCTTTTAGGATGTTGAACCTCTGTGAAGCAGCGTTGCACTTCACATAAAGTCCTACTAACTGAATAAGGAGTGTACCATTGGGCAACTGCATGCCTGACCTACTTGTGAAATCCTTATTTTTCTAGGTGTGCACTGGTTTAATAACTCATCTGAAGTTGAACTAATCTCTAGTAGAACTGTAATAAAGTCCAAGCAGCATTTTTAATTCTATGGACCTGATCCAATGGTCTTTCAATTCATTGTACTTTCCAACAGGTTTTATACTCGAGCAAGTCCTTATACACACAATCATAATATTGTAAACAGGATATATATATAGTGAGAAATTTCATTTGTTTTTTATAACCTTTCCAAAAAGCTTCATACTATTATGCTCATTAAAAAGTAGAAGAAAGTACAAAACAGACAAGTTAATAAACTAGTTAAACTCCAAAAAGGGAATTGTGGACTTACATAATGCAATAAAAATTGGGATTTATTTTTACTCCGGTCACATGCTTGGACTTGCATACTGCAGTTTAGAGTGGCACAATAATATTAGTACTATCTGAAAGAGAATGCTGTTAATATGAATGAAATTAGTAGTGCTTTATGGTTATATTTGCACAGACAATATCTATATTTTATCATCATCTAGTTATTTAAAGGCGTGTGATTGTCATTATTCTTGTCTGTTAAGCGATAATGGTTACATGAGCTATTAACAGTGAGAAGTTATGAGCAGTCTTTGTCAGTGCTCATAGGAAGGCTGGCCTTCAAGAAGTTGCTCTAGCTGTGGACAAATTAAGAATGTGGAGTCCAATATCCTTTTTCCAACAGTCAATGGTGAATGTCCACAGAGGAGCCTAGGAACGAATCAAGTACATAGGAGTATTTCTCCAGAAAACACTTGTACCTTCCAGCAATTTGTGGGTTTCTGGAGCTAGAGAACATATCTTTGTATTTAGCAACCTTTGGTATATTTTTCTGCATAAATTTCCCCTTGAAAAAATTTACTTACTGCCTTTCCCTATAAGAATACTGATTATGCAAATGTGACTTTTTCACAATTATAACTTTTAAATTACCTATTGGTCAGCTAGGAATAAATTCTTCAGAGCAGCATATTCTTAACTGTTCCTCCTTTATCATATAAGGCAGGAATTAAAATATACAGCTTACACAGGCTATGCACAAACATATTTTTGCCAAGCTGGCCAGAGTGATATAAAGCATTACTGTCCCCATCTGTTCAATTACTACTTCTGCATTCTGAACACTGTGTTATTAAGAAATCTCTCCTTGTTCATAAAACAAATTATCTTAAATCACCCTCTCTAGTGATTAGTCTGAACTTTTTTATTATACGAGATAATATATTGTGCTCACACTATCATTTATGGTGCATCAACTGTGTTATCTAAAATTTCCAGCATAGAAGAGGCTGTAAATACTTTGACTAAAACTGCAAGAGTGACTATCTGCAATTGCAGTTTTCCTTGGTTTTGTTTATATCTTTTTAAAAAAGTAAAAGTTTTAAAATCCCCAACAGTTTTAAACAATAATAGACAGCATTAATTGATTTTGGAAGTGTGTTGCAGGTGGCCAAGATCTGAAATATAGAGTATTAATTTATGAAACAGGATTACTCTCTGAAAATTTTATCTTAGTTCGATCTAAACAATAAAGACGTATATGTGTCTTTTTATCGCTGTCAAGTACACCAGTAGCCCCAGAAAAAGACAAGATAGCTCACAACTTTTGTGAAATCATCCTGACTTTTTCTTTGCCTTCAGAGTGATTTCAAAGATATTTAGTTTAGAACAGAACCATTAAAATGGGTTTTCACTGGGAGAAAAAATTGTATTTTTGTGAGGTTTTTAATGGTTTTCATGAAGTTTCAGGTTTTTGTTAGTTCTAAACATTTTCAGAGTCAGTGATAGCTCTGAGGGGTGAGTGTTTGTTGTTGGAATGGATTAACCAGAAGAAAAAGTTCTTGATTTGTAAATTTGACTTCACATTTGACATCAATACTTGGTGCAGCTAAAGACAAGACATTATTGCACATTCTGTTATTTTAGAATTTTTTTTCCATGTCGAAGTCAATTAGCATTATTGATATCTCAAAAATCACAGGAATGCAATTTATCTTCTTTGACCAATACAATTCCTCAATTCTTGATTGCATGAGTAGTTGGAATTTTTAAGTTATTTGCTGGAAAATATATGTTCATTTTTGTAGAAAAAGAAATGTGTACATACACACACACTCACGCATACACACACACACAGAGGCTTATTGCCATTTTAATGTACTTTAACTTCTTGTGTGTTTTTGCTTAGCCATTTTTCCTAGATGATAACCACAAAAAGTAGTTTAAAAACAAAGTACAGAAATACTTCCATACTAAAACATCTAAATATATTAAATATATCTTGAATAATCTAAATTATTTTGTTAGTGCTTTTTATGCTAGTGCTGCAGCATGTTTCTTACTCATTTCTGTCCCTGACTGACCTTGTTGCTACTGATCTCTACAGTTAAGCAACGTTTCAGTTAATTAATTTCTATTCTACCTTCCTTCTTGGTTTACACCATCTTTTTTCTTTCTCTGTACAAATTATTAAATTAATTTCTGCTCTATAAAAGCTATATTATGTAGAAGTCTTAAAATTTTAGTGTATTATCCACAAAAAACAATACGCCAATTCCTAGGTTAAAGTTTTCATTCCCTTTTAATTTGGATGCATTAAAAATAATTTAAAAAATTGTTTCAATTGCAATAGAAATTTTTCTTGTTCTCTCTAAAGAAAAGGTGTTAGAGGAAATTTAGAATTCTTGAATCTTAGAATTCTTAAGGTAGCATTTCTCTTCTTGTATTGCTTATTATTTTTGTTGTACTACATAAAAATGTTAAAAACAATTTTTCCTAATTAAGAACATTCTATATAAATCACACTGAAAAGGGTTAATGTCACTTTTCTCTATAACTTTTCCATATAATGAATGTAATTTTTAAATACATTTATTTTTTAATGCTGATTAACTTGAAGGTGCTCTGACCTGAGTAAGAGAAGATGGAAGATTGCTCACAGGTATCACAATTGTGTGAATGTGTCTTAGTCTGTCATTGTCTGTATCTAGGAGTGTACAGTCATCTCGAATAAAAATAGAAAAGTGATGAGTTTGGTGGACATGTGTAAACATTCCTCCCACATCAAGCCTCCAGCTATTTTATGAAAAGGCAGCTCACGCAAACAAATGAAAAAATACAATTTTTTACTATTTCAGAGTAAAGGGGTATTTCCCTGAATTTTCCCCAATAGTAGTAATACTTAAATAGATTTTTTAAAGTGGATTTAAAGGAGAAATGCAAATATATGTAAGTAATTAAATCAAAAAAGAAAGAAGAAACTGTATTGGGTAAAAATGCAAAATGTCAAAGGAGAGAGGCTGCAACAGAGATTTTTTAACTTTTCTGATTGTATCCCCATATTTGAACATGCCCCCCTTTGGAGTCAGAATTTTGAATTGTTTCTGATGATTGCATATCAGCATACCCTTCTGGTATCTCCTGCTTCTAACCAAAATCTCAAGAGTTTTTTCAGAGTTTCCTCCTACATAAATAAAAAAACAAAACCAAAACCAACAACAACAACAACAAAATCCAAAACAAAACAACAAAAATCCAACACAAAAACCCCAAGCAAAACAAAAATAAAAACAAACAAACAAAAAATCCCCACAACAAAACAAAACCCCAAACAACAACAAGAAAACCCACCAGAATGGTAGTTTGGATTAGTATCTTTTACTGAGAGACAGTTTCTTGAAGACCAATTAGATTATCAGTTGAAGTCTATAGCATTCATGAAATAAATGGTGACCACCTTTTTCTGAATAGTGTGCCAGGAAGCATAACACCCACTGTTGCTGCTGCTTCCCTATATAGTTTTAAAAAATGCCGATGCTTGTCTGTCTCTTTGTTCCTACATAATATAACGCTATGTGGAGAAGGAGATCTCAGAACAGATTTTTGATGTCTGTGTCATTCCTCTAAGTTAGTTCCCAAATCAAGTGCAACGCAAAGAAGGAGCATCTAGAGCTTATTGCTCAACACAACTAAAAGATTAGAAGCGCAGTGGGACACACAAAGGGTGACTAAACTCTACAAAGGGTTGAGTTAGCCTTTGGAGCTGAGTAGCTTTGTAAATATGTGGAATGAATCCAGGTGTCTATCACTGACAAAGCATAGCCTTCATTTTGGATGCACATATTTCTGTCTGGGAGATGTAGGATATAGCGATTTGAAATCCATCTAAATCACAAATTTATTTCATCAGCAACAAAACACCCTCAGGGGAGCAAAGACTTAGAAATTAAGCATTTATTTACCTGTTTATCTTACCTAAACTGTTGCAGCCATTGACTACAGTTGTAGCAGTTCACCTAAACCAGTAATTAAAATAGTTCAAACATGCTTTTCTTGTTCTGAGGACAAATAGCACAGCTTAGATAATGGTCTTGTGTGTATTGCACCCTGGCAAAAGTTCTTCATCACTCAACACCCCAAATAATTCCTAGACATTGTCTGAAAGAGTTGAGGTTGGCATAAATCAAATATATACTAGGGACTGTACTGTCAACTAGCAGACAAAGATCATCTTGTCTCTGGTATTGTTTTGTTTAGCCCACCAGTACAGATGGTGCCATAGAATAGCTGCTCTAAACAGAGTTGCAGGGATCTGTTCTATTCTGTAAATACTTGCTATACAGACCGAAACAAGAAAGCCTCACCCTGGATTTTTGTTGTTGCCTATTATGAGAGGGTGTCTTTTTTTGGCTATTTGGTGATTAATTAATATCCAGCTGTAAGCAAGGAAGCTCTTCATTGTACCTGCTGCATTCAATATGTTCAGACTGTAACTTCAAAGTAAGCAGTAACTTATAAGATCTGACAGTGTGGCTTTAGAAGGGCACTACAACCACAGTTTAGCCTGATGTGGAGGTCAGCATCTTGTTTTGCTTCGCTAGCTCATGAGCCAATAATCTTTGTTCTAAATAAAAGTAATTGGTTTGGGTAGCATCTGATAGAAGATTCTAGTCCCAAGGTCAGAGCAACAAAAAGCACGTAAAATGGAATCCATCATTATATCATTATACCATTATATACATTAAGGTTAAAAAACACCAACCACCATCAGTAAAACAATCAGAAGGAACTCTCCTCTCCCATTCATTTTTCTATTAGTACCTTTACACCTGGAGAATAAAGGGGACAGTGTAGGCGTTTGTAAAAGAGGAGGAAATTATATGACTTTGCTCATTTTATTTAAACATTCAAGTGAACCTTGAAAGTTGAAGATTTTTATTATATGCTCATTTGGCCTCTCTGAAACTGACAGTTTTCACCCTGCCCAAATTGCCACTCCTTCCTTTCAGAGCAGCTATTACTGATTTCAGCGTAACAAAGCATTCTATCCTAACCTGTCCTTCACAGAGAGGAAAAAAATGTTCAGACCATCTCTCAATTACAATTATAACATGTTGAGGGAATGAAATCGACTTCCTAAATTCATAATCTGCTTCAGATGTACGTGTATTAAGATTCATCTAAGAATAATTTTTTGCCCTTCTCAGATGGAACATTGAGTTCCTTCACTTACTCAAATGTGAGCTGCCTCATTTTAACACAGAATGATCAACCACAATATGGGTATGTGCTTTCTATTTATATCCTTGATGTCATTCATCTGTTGATCAGAATAAAATCCATCAGCCATAAAGTCTCTCTTCATTTTATCAAATACTCCTGAATTTGAAAATAAGATGGATTATTTCTTACTTTATCAACCAAAGAAAAAGAAGCAAGGTATCAAGTTAGATTTTTCTATTAGTCATTCTCAATATGATGTGATAAAACCAAGCTCTATTTTCATGAAAGCTCATTTTTGATTTTGATTACAATGAACAGAATGATACTGCCATCCAAGCAATCTTTTACATTCAAACAACCACAGAAATGACAGAATGTCTTGAAAGACTGTGATAGGAATCCCTTTCTGAGTAGTGGTAATGCCCACAATACAGCTGTAAATATATAGTCAGAAACTGGAAATGCATTCCATACCAGTGACTGCATGTATTCAGTTAGATTAATTGTTTAGTAGTACTCTGAGCAGCAGCTGTAGAGACAAAATAAATGTCAGTAAAATCTAATAACAGCACACAAACAGCAGCAGTTTAGAAAGAGCCTGTTCAGCGACTCACACTCGCACTTACAGTCTCATTTATACGCCAAATACAAATCATCTGTTTTTACAGAGCATGTTCGTGCCACATTGTTCTCATTATTCATTTCTACAGAGTCCAGTTGGAGCAGCCTCTTCAGCCTCAGGAGCTGGGAGGGGACTTCATCAATGTGCATGAATTTATGAAAGGAGGGTGTCAGGGGGATGAAGCCAGGCTCTTCTCTGTGGTGCCAAGCAATAGGACAAGAGGCAATGGGGAGAAACAGATGCACAGGAAGTTCCATCTGAACGTGCTGAAGAATTCATTTACTGTGTGAGTGGCCACACACTAGAACAGATTGCCCAAAGTGGCTGTGGAGTCTCCCTCACTGGAGATATTCAAGAACCATCCAGACAAAATCCCGTGCCATGTGCTTTGGGATGATCCTCTTTGAGCAGGGAGGCTGGACCAGATGACCCATTCTGACCCACCCTTCCAACCTTACCCATTCTGCTATCCTATAATTCCCATAAGTCTTCTATATTTACAGTGTTCCATTCACTTCCTCTGCAATTATTAACTAGTTCTAGTAGTAGTAAAGCAACAGATATGTCATTTTATCCACGTGCTACAGTGGATATTATTCTTAATGTCTATCTGCATCCTCAGGTGTTTAACTATGTTGACTTGGGCAGATGTGAAATGCTCATTTAAGCCCTAATTTGCTTGTAGCCCAGCTAGAACACTTAATTGAAGTACAAAACTATCAGAAGATAGTCTGAATTTCTTAATATCAGACAAATTACTGCCCCCTAAGAGCTGGTAGTGGTATATATAATATTAAGATATCTGTTTCAGAAGGGTGAATGGTATAGAGCATTCAAGCTCTTCATAAGAACACAGAATCTGGCAGATCTATATGTTTCATGTCAACTACCCAGAACTTCCTCTCTGACATGACCATGAAATTCAAAGGTCTTACTTCTACAGCTGATAGGGGACTTTCTGAAAAAATGTTTTTTCTGAATTTAGCATATCAGAACTTGAACTTCTCATGGAGGCATATGAGTTCTGGTAAAGCTTCCAATAGGTCAGGTAAAATTCAGTTAAAACAGACATTAATTACAGAATAAATTCTGCTTGGATAAAATGAACAAAACATTATAAAATTCAGTTACTTTAGTGTTTATGGGTTTGGATATAAATTGTCTCTGCTTTTGAACCACAGATATTTCCACTTGTCAGTACCATTTCTTCAGTTCCTGTTCTGACAAAACCCCAAACAAACAAATCCCACACCAAGATCACAAACCATCTAGTCTATTCCATTTATATGTATCTTTTGAGAAGAAAATTGGAACACCAGACAACAGCAATGCCAGGCCCACAATATGACTTTGATTGAACATATGCAATATCTCAGAAAGCAATTTGAAACTAAGCTTTCAGAAGAAGCAATTCCAGCCATTATTTGATCATTTGCAATTTTCTTCTTTGTTAAGCAGAAGAAGTTAGGGTGTGAAAGAACTTTCTAATTGCATTTTCCACTCCTCCTTTATTTCCTCCAAACATGCTGATAGGAACATAAAAGGAATCTGTATCTTTAAAATTGAACTTGCTCTTTTTTGAGGAAACTATTTCGAGAAATGCCACTATAACTGCCAGTTCCTCAAACATATGCTCAAAGATTACCGGAAGACTGTCTTCAGAGTTAGGCTAACAATCATAAAATGATGCTGCAAAGTACCCACTTGTGTTTAAACATGCAAACAATCATTATACATACTTTATGACTGTGGTTCATAATATCTGTTGGTTTCTGAGCAAAATTGTAGCCAGTTAATAACACATTCATTCTTTATAATATGAAAACCCAGATGGGAGAAGGTTTCTCTCAGTGATGATTCCCATTGTGTGCTTATTAAGTATAGCAGAAAAAAAAATCATTAATCAAAACATAATTTGACAAATTCTTGATTATACCAATATGACTAATTGGAAAATAACAGTCATTCAGGAAAAAAGGTACAAATTTAGAACATGACTTTGCATATTTGATTGTGGTTAATAACAAGCTCAATATCAAATCAAAATACAGGCTTTGGAAAGCTAGATAATTTGTGTTAGACTGCATCAAAAGCAAAGGTATGTTATGGTAAACAGTGATAATCTATTAGTCAACACTGAATAAACAGAATTTTCTCTCTTCGGAGATATGCATCAGAACTTCAAGCGCTTGAGGAAAAGACTTTGCAGGTGCTGTGGCTTGACCCTCTCTAGATTCCAGGTGCCCACCACAGATGTCTATCACTTGTCAGCTGGACAGGGGAGAGAAAATATATTGAAAGGCTTGTGGATCAGGATAAGGACCAGGAGAGGTCACTCACCAGTTACTGTCATGGAGAAGACTCAAGCTGGGGAAATCAATTGAACAATAATTAAATCAGACTAGGAAATGAAAAATACAATGAAATTTTATCACACCTTCCCCCTATCCTCCCTTCTTCCCAGACTCAACCCCACTCCTTTTTTTCCCTAATTCTCCTCCCAGCATCACAGGGGAGTGGGAAATGAGGACTGATGGGTTCATCACACCTTGTCATGCCTTCCTCCCTAGAGGGAGGACTCCTCACACTCTTCCCCTACTACAGTGTGGGGTCCTGTGCGTGAACTTAATGAACTTCTCCAGTGTGTGTCCTTTCCATGGGCTGCAGTTCTTCACTAACTGCTCCAGTGTGGGTCCCTACTAGAGGATGCAGTCCTTCAGGACCAGGTTGCTCCAGAGTGAGTCCTCCATAGGGTCACAACTCCTGCCAGCAAACCTGATCCACTGCAGGCTCCTCTCTCCGTGCAGCCACAGGTCCTGCCAGGAGCCTGGTCCATCATAGGCTTCCCATGGGTTCACAGCCTCCTTTGGGCACTGACTTGATATAGCGTGGGATTCTCTATGGGCTGCAGGCAGATCTTTTCATCCCCATGGTCTTCCGTGTGCTTCAGAGGGACAACTTGCTGCACTGTGATCTGTAACATGGGCTGCAGGGGAATCTCAGCCCCAACACCTGGAGCACCTCTTCCACATTCTTCTTTCCCATCCTTGGTGTCTGCAGGACTGTTTTGCTCACACATTCTCATGTCTCTGTCCAGGCTTGTCTTGCACTGCAGTTTTTTTACCCCTTGTTAAATCTGTTATCCCAGAGGTGCTACCACTGTTGATGGGTTCAGCCTTGGCCAGCAGCAGATCCATCCTGGAGTCAGCTGGCATTGGCTCTTTTGGAAATAGGGGAAGCTTCTAGCAGCTTCTCACAGAAGCCATCCAGTAACTCCCTCGCTACCAAAACCTGTCACATAAACACAATACAGCAAGATATTGCTTCAAAGGTTAATTGTTTTCCAAGAGTTATTCACAGTGACATTACTTATGCATGTCCCTACTGATACATACTATTAAAGTAATTTTATTTTTCATTAAATTTGCAGAGATAAAATTGTCTGTTTTCAATTGAAGTGTTTTCATTATTGTCTGCAGATTTGAAAAAGTGTTCCTTTGGTGTATTTAAAAGTAATAGGCAAGGGATTCAGTAACATGCATTGCTGCTTTTGCTCCTAGAGTACTTTGACTCCAATGGTAAAACAGAGTTTATTTGGAGGCTATGGGTAAGAAGTGATTTAAAACACTCTAAGAAAGAAAATTATTATTTGAATAGTGTGAGAAGTATATCAGCAAATTTGCAAAGAGTAATCATACATTCTGCCATTTGAATTAGTGTTATTTTCATAGAATTATAGAATAGAATATCTGGACTTGGAAGAGATTCACAAGGATCATCAAGTCCAACTCCTGGCCCTGTGCAGGACAGTCCCAAGATGTGCCTGAGAGCACTGTCCAAACATTTCTTGAACTCTGTCAGGCTGGTGCTGTGACCACTTCCCTGGGGAGCCTGTTCCAGTGCCCAACCACCCTCTGAGTGAAGAACATTTTCCTAATATGTAACCTTAACCTTTCCTGAGACATCTTCATGCCGTTCCCTTGGGCCCTGTCACTGACTGCCAGAGAGAAGAGATCATCGCCTGCCCGTCCACCTCCCCTCACGAGGAGGTTGGAGACTGTGATGAGGTCTCTTCACAGTCCCTTCTTCTCCAGGATGAACAAGCCAACTAACCTCAGCCTCTCTTTGTATGGCTTTCTATCTAAGCCCTTAGCCATATTCATAGTCCTCTTTTGGACACTTTCTAACAGCTTTCTAATATAACGGGAAACTTTCTAGATCATAGAGAAAAGAAAATACAGATGCATGCTCAGATCTGTATACCTACATTTGAGTCTGTTGTGTAGTATGATAATAAAACATTTCTGGGAAAGTAAATTAAGCAGAAAGACACAGGAAGAAAGGTGATAATATTCTGCTTCCTTTCACTTTTTTATCATGAAGCATGTTCTCAGAAATATGATCTTATTTAATACTTACATTTCATTAAGATAAATACTTATTATTTCTGGTCATAGATTATGAAATTCATTAAATTAAAAAATGTTCAACTGTTATGCTTTTAGGGTCTGTAATTCATAAAAACTTTTCATTCTCCAGTGTCGTTTGTGATCAATTAGAAAAATGGCAACTTAATTTCTTTACATTTTCCTGTGCTTTACAAAGCATTCCCAGTGTGGAAAAAGTAGAAAACTGTTGGAAGGATTAAAGTTTGGTGTCAAATGCACACGATTAAAATTTTCTAGTTTACAATTTTTTTGGTATTTTTATGAATAGTATATGAGGGTATGGAGTCCAGTTGGCCTGGATTTTCACCAAAAAGTCCCCCACATCAGCCTAAAATCAAAAAAGAAACAGACTTATGGCATTGGGCCCAACCAATGCTCTCAGGGGTTTGTTGGTTCACTGAAGGACTAAAAGCACTTACCTAACTTTTTACTGTATCACTTGACTTTCTTCACCATTTTTTTCTTCTTTTTTCTCTTTTTATTTGTTCAATATATTTCTAAGTACTATCACAAACCACATAGAGGAATATTTCATACAGAAGAAAAAATAATTGTGGGTTTAGTGTATCAACTGTCCCAATATGATGCACTCTCTGTGGTAGGTTGGCCTGTCTTAAAATGACTTCATTCAAAAAATGTCAAAAAACAGACACTTTGAATTGGTAAATTCTTAAGCAGTTAAACATTGGTTAAAATATCCCATGTAGCAACCTGAAAAGAGTAGAGCTATATTTCATATGGCCTCACTTAGTCTCAGTTTTTTGGTTAAATATGGGATCCACAAATACTCTTCAGAAATCCAGTTTATTTTAAATCTTCATTGTGAACTTGATTTTAAACAAAAAGCAACCTAACAAAAGATTTGTTGCAACAAAAGATCAGCCTGAAGCATGGGCACAAAAAGTCACTGTTCTCTGACAAATGTGTTACATTAATAAACTGGATTAATGTGAAGGAAAAAGTAGGGCCTGTATAATTGTATGTTCATCTAATGTATATATGTTTTCTAACAAATAGGCACAACAAATGTGATGTGCCTGAACTGTGAGCATAGGACAGCACGTGTAGGCGGACTACATTTGTGGGAACAGAATCAGCTGTCTGTACAAGACCCCAGTTTTGGGGCTTTGGGATTTTAAGTCTTTTTTTTATTATTTTTTAGTTTTTTGATGCCTGTAACTATGAACAGACCTAATTCTGGGCATTAAGAGCCCTCTACCTTTTACTGTTGAACAGTACTTCTACGTCCAAAATAAATGCTAGCCTTGTGTAAATTATTTTGTAATGGAACGTCATCTGGAGAAGCTTTTCAGTTGAACATCCAGAGTCAGAAAAATCACAGTATTTATGCGTATAAAAATAATTTAGTCTTGATGTTTTCCCCATGTAATACTTAGATTGTGTACTTTTTCCTTTGATTGCCACAGAAGTTTGGGAGACAGGCTGGCCCTTCTTATGTATCAGATTAATTGCTTGGATGACTACACAAAACATATTAAGAAGTGTAAAGACTGTGTCATTAATTATAAGGACTAAAGTTTCAGAGGCATTGAGCGCATTACTGTGGGTTATCCAAGACTTGCTTTTGCTTTGAAATGGGTTTTCATTCACCACTGTAAAACAGAACTTGCAATACTTCCCCAGTTCATATAGTAATTTTTAAAATTAAAAAAAAAAAAAAAAAGAGGTTTGTAGGTTACATGGATACTAGGTATTGAAGTTTTTGGAGGTACATAAAATTTGAAGAATTAAACAAGCATATTTCATTTGAAAACCTAAAAGCTATTAGAATTTTGCATGCAACTTTGTAAATAATTCAAAAAACCATAATATTGTTAATTCTTTGATAAATTCATGCTAATGGATGAAAATGTTTGGAAGAACATTGTGAGATCTTTAGACCAAAACTGACCAGATATTGCAGCTATAATACTGCCAAAATTGCCATTATTAACACAAAGAGTACTTCCATCAAGAATTTGCTGTAGTTATTTATGTAACATGACTAAAACCAGAGAACATAAATTACTTTACCAAAAATATTTTTTTAACTTCAAATCCACTCACTGTTCAGTAGATTAAAACAAGTTTATTGGTTTTTAAGTATTTTAAAGTTTAAAATGTATTTTTATAAATTCCTGAAAATGAATAGTTCAGATATTTTTAACATAATCTTTTGCTTCAGATTTTTCTCTTTTTTTCCCTAAGACCTTTTTTTGTCAAAAGAAGCTGTCTTTCACTTACGATACAGGTCCTTCACTTTTGATCAGAACACTGAAAACCAAAGCTTACTTTACCAGGAATTAGAGCAAAGTTGCCAGTGGCTGTGGAGTACATTTGCCTAGTTCTGAAGGATAATTGAAGGCACACAGAGAGATGAATCAAATGTTTTTGCTACTCATTTCACTGCTACAGGAGAGGGAAATATGATTTGGTTTTGTTTGGGATTTCTGTAGATAGGGAAGGAGTTTGGTTGTCACCTCTTTCTTCATTTCTGAAGATCTACAGATCCAAAATAATGAACATCTAATAATGACTGTCTTATGATGGCTATGCTAGTATTGTAAGCCAGTTATTTACTGAAACTGTGAATTTTTAATTATGCATACAGATAATCTGATTTTCAGAGTGGGATTGTTTTCTGAGTAAATCTTTGGTCACTCTTATTTCTTCAGTAAATCTGTACAGAGTGATGTAGTTTAAAAAACAGTATCCTTTTTCTTAGAAGAAAACTATGAAAGAAATCAATATAAACCAAACAAATTTAATTCAGAGAGGAAGTTGAAATAAGAATTTTTTGAGCAAGGGAGCAGAACACAGAAAACCAACGTGCTGAGGCCCAAAAATAACATATAATCTTGAAAAACTTATTTCAGTTCTATTCTGTTCTCCACTGAGGAAAGGGAACATCTTTCCACATTCAAATAAAAAAATAGGTAAGAATTTTTTTCCTAACTTACGTTATAATTTTCATTGTAAAACACATCTAAGATAGCATAAGAGATGGACCTGACACTTTTCATATATTCTGGTAATCCATTACATAGCCAGTTAGTGTGAAGGAACAATAAATCTAATAAAAATTAGGTCCTAAAGTAGGTCCTCTGAGTTTTTTCTATATACAATGATGTGACCAAAATAACAGAACAAGAAATCAATTTAATTGTTATCTTACAAGTCTGAGCTTGAATGTCAAAAGTAATAATTAGAATTTGTTTTGTGAGTTTGTTACCAACTTCAGTAACTTTCAATTTACTAACCATTCATTTCCATTGTCAGTCCTAGTGTTGTTGTGCTGACATTTTGCTTCGCACAAGAGAGAATCATCCTTAAGGATCTCAATAAGAAAAAACATGGACACTCAAGGTTGGTTAACTGGATGATTAAGATGGAAATTGTAGAAAAGTTGTTAGCAATCTTATGTCCCTCCTGCTGCTGCGAATCCCATCTGTTTTAACATTAGATGTGTCTTTCCTCATAACATGCTGCTCAGATCCTGTCTGTGGTGAGGTTCTCCATTCCCAGTGTTCTTTATATCTTTACAGCATTCTGACAAGTGAACAGATTTGTCAGTCTTTTACCTGTACAATGCTGAACATTCTAGATGGCACACCAGTGTTCACAAAGAGCATCCTGTTCTTACACGGTTCCGTAGGAGCAGACCTTGTGAGAGGGATGTGCAGGTAGCATTGGCAAAGACAGCACATGCTCACATCACAGTGTGTGCTCAAGTTGTCTCGTAGCCACTCCCTCTAATATATGGGTCCCTGTAACCAAGGCCTTTGGTTAAACTCTGCCTAGATGGTGCTTGAAAATCACTATCTCCTACTGCAGTACCCTTCCATGGTGGCCCATGATACATTTGCCTAATAAAATCTTACCTCAAAGGAAACCCTTCTCCAATGACACATCTCAGAACTTTTTGCCTGGCTTAGCTTTGCTCTGATTCATTCCCTTTCTTGATAGTTTTAAATAAATGTTTTTTACTGCTGTCTTTCAAATTTCTGAACTGTTTTCTAGAGTACCCTGTGGTCTGAGAGATTATCTGAAATGCTCTTAGCTAAAGGCTGTTTTCATCTCTGACCTTCAACCAAAGCAAACACTTTATCTGTGGGAATTTAAGTTCATACTTTGCTCCTGTATGTTCTCATAAATGACAGGTGCCAGCATGGCCATGCAATATATGTACTGAAGTTGTCATATCACCCAGAGCTTTTTGAATTTCCAGATCTTTTCCTCCTCTTTTCTTTTCCTGTTTCCTGTTTCCTGTTTTCCTGTTATGAAATATCAATTTCTCTGTTAAAATGCGCGTTCAGTAATGAGGTTTTAATGAAAATATGTTCATTCAGCCATACCATCAGATAATTTCCTCTGGAAGACTTTCAGTGACATAGATCCAGCAAGTAATTGTAATGAGAACTTTTAAGTAAGGGCACAGCTAGAGAGAGCACAAAAAATAGATCCTTCTTTGATGCAACTGGGAGAGTAAGCTAGACCAGATGCTTCTGGGAGTGAGTAAATGTTACCTCTTATGCTCTAAATTCGTATTCTGTTTTTTACACTTGGTTTCTTTCATAACAAAAACTGGTTTAGGAAAACATCTGAAGTGGAGGTGCTCCTCTAAAATCACCATTTAAATTTGAGTAATCGTAAGTGCCTCCTGCTGAATTACAGGTGAACTTCAGAGAAATAATTAATTTGAGGTTATCGAGAGATTCCCTTGACATCTTATGACAGATATTGCAAGCAGTCCTGAACATGTGTTTGTCTTAATCCTTGTCCTTTCTGTGGCAAGATCACAGCATACGTCATCTTTTGTGTCCATTATCTGTTATCCCAAAAAGTAGCTGAAGTGTCAGCACTTTTCACCCACTCAAGCTGTGCTCAGAAGCACACTGCTTGTGTGATCACTTCAGGTCAAAACAGATTCAGTTACAGAAGGAATTTAATCCATTCTTATTGGCAAATCTGACTAACTTTGACTAAAGAAGAGCAGAAATATAATATACAAGTAGCTAGTAGTTCAAAGGAAGCTGGTTGCTATATGTCAACTTCTCAAGCACAAATATGTCTCTGCATGATACTTCATGGAGGTAAATAAAGCCTTCAGTTTCCACTTCTAAAATCAGGTTGTTTCTTATTTCCTGTGCATCAAAACTGTAGGAGCAGGGAAAGGGCATCTGTTGTCCCTGAAGTGAATCAATTCCATTGATACTAACTGGGGTAACTGTTTTGCTGGTAGGTGTCTGACTTTTGAAGGCATTAGCAATAGAATTCTGGTGGGAACTGAGCCATAGAAATCCAGGTTTAGATGGTGACAATAGCTCCTCAAGATCCTGAAAGCTGTAAAAATAGCAGGTCCTGTGCCCTGGCATAAAGGAGGCAGCTCATTTAGTTGTATCCTTTTCAAAAGATGTTTTACAGACCAACTTCAAAGGTATATTTTACTGCTGTTCCAGACCAAAGAAGCAGGGAGGAATGGAGAGTACCTGCCTAGTCACCTGTGTTATTACCTATAATCTTCTTTAGCTGACTGTTAGATAACAAATACTCCGCTACACACCAGCTCACTCATATTGTGCAACTAGGCTGCAATATGTTGAATACTTGATTAGATGTTCACATTTTTATGATGGCAGAAGCAAATTAATCTAGGCTGAGTTAATTGGAAATTCATAGACTTTCCCAGGCAAAATCTCAGACAGGTAGTATAAATGAAGCTGTTTAAGGATTTTCTGACTGTAAAATTGAAAGGGGAAAAAAAGACAGTAATTTTAGTAAGTTACATAATGTTATGAAATAATAGAAAATGAACTGTCATCACCTCAGTCTTGTTATATTTTAATTCACAGTTGAAATTAAACCAGACTGCCTCATTTATACCAATCAACCTCCTCCACTTCATTCCTGAGCTGAGTGGTTCAGGAAAACAAGACCCAATCTAACCAATGCAGAGAAAAGGAAGTATTGTCAAACGTTTGTCTCCAGAGGACGCTAGCATTCAGGACAGCCAGCTGGGGGGGTTCTTTAAAAAATGTATCTCCATCCAATGTGGTGCAGAATATCATACTTAGAGAAGCTTTTCTTGATCCTCTACTGGCCAAGAGTATGTGCTTCAAGAATTTAAAATCTTATTGATTCATTAGTGACCTATTCCATGTTGCATAGCGTCATCCTGATTATCTTTTTTGGCATAAATGTATCATTTACTGTTGACAGGGAAAGGCTGACAGGGAAAGGCAATAGACTTGCCATATAAATGTTTAGGGAAGTAGGATTAAATGTGCATTTAGGTTAGTATTCAGAACCATTAGCACATGACCAGGAAAAAGCTAGAAATGGGCAAGAACAACAGTTCTTGCTAATACTAGAAATAAAGTTTCCTACTATTTTTAGCTCAGGAACTTCCTGAAAAGGAATGGCAAACCTGGAGAGGATCAATGATCACGTGGCTTTCAGTAGATTTCTTTTTAGATTACACAGGAAAGGCATCTCATGACATCAGTGGGAGATGATAAAAATATAAGTGTCATTTAACACTTGAAAAAAATGTTTTTATCATAGCCAGAGACTGCCCATTGTGTGAAATAAATGAGATGAAAGACAATGAGATAATAAAACAAAATAAAATATGACTTTTCTATGAAACAAGATATGAACAAAAAATAAATCTGGACTTATTTGAATGGGACATATTTTTATTCAGAATCTGCCTCAAAACTGCCTTAAAAAACAATGAAAAACCACTACAAATGAAACATTAAACTTTCATCAGTCTCCAAACTTTCATACCATCAAAGTGCAGTATAAATGACGTGAACAAAGGGATTGAAACATTACGCTGCAAAAAGTATTTCAAATCTGTTGGGTTCCGATGTTTAAGTAACATTTAAAAAAGAAAAAGAAATTTAAAATACAATCTTTCCTGCTAAATGTGAAATAACTTTCTTTTTTTTTCCCTTGTAAATACTGCTTTCAGTATCTCAAGTAATTAATAGTTATTGTATAAATCCAAATGCCTTTTTAGAAGTATTGGCAAGTCTTAATCAATGACCATGTATAACTTTAAACTGAATATGTTTTTTATGGGAAATAAAAACCAGTCTGTTTTAAAATAAACTGTGTTTTCCCTTGTGTTGGGAGTGATTTGAAATTATTAACAACTCTTTAAAATAAATTATTCTTGTTATTTGTAGCGTAGCAAAATTGCAAAAACATTTAGATAAAAGTATACTAGTGAGAAGAGTAAAAGGGTAAGAGCAATTCAAAGGGACAGGGACACAAAAGTTCTACCTAATAAAATTATATTCCTTCCACACCTCCCCTATTCAAGAGTAGGTGCTATCGAAAGTAGCCAAAAGGATATTTAACATGTGTTTCTCAACTTTAACAAATATAGATGCATAAATAAATTGAAAATAGTCCGATTTGAAGTTTATTAGAACACTGCTCAAACTTTTGTGACACAGGGTGGAAAATAACCAGCAGTTACCAAACTTAATTTCATTTGAATTTCATTACTTTCACTAGTTCTACATAATTTTATTTTACTTGAAGTTATCTGAAACAAGCATTTCAAATTACAGATTTTCTGAATTTTGAGATTTTCTTTAAAAGTATTGCTTTTTCTATTATTTTATAAGTTCCTTTACTTGCAGCAGGGCAAAGTTCCTTTGTTTTCCAAGGGTCTTGTTTTCTAATTATCAGAGAGAACAGAAGAGAAAAGTCCCTGGAATAGTCAGAGACAAGGCAGAATAAAGAAGTATTTAGACAATTACATTTAATATCAGATTGAATAATTTATAATTTTAAATTAATTTTCATACTATAACAAGAGTCTAAGCGTTTTCCCTTCTCAGATAATTTTGTTTAAGGATTCCAGTATTGCTCTCTGCTATACAAGTGTCTGCAGGAGCTTAAAAAAACCCATTTAATTACTTCTAATTTTTTTGATGCTGGAAGCACTAAACTGGCCAAACAAAATCACTTAGTTCTTATTAATCTGTTTCATGTTAGAAGCCTGTATAAATACTTTCAATATCAGTTTTTAAAAAATAATGTAGTATCTAAATTTATTGGAAATAAGATACGAACAAAATTTATTGGAGGTTAACAAACCTTTCCCCCAGACAACTGTTTATGACTGTGGTTCTTCTATAGCTCTGTGAGAGGGCCTGGAAGATCAACTGGGATGTCCTCGTATATAATTGATAGGTGTCTGCCACAAGAGGGATTAATTTTTCTTGGAAGATATCTCTCTGTTGACTTCAGAGGGAGCCTGGGTGACTAAGTTACCTTAGAAATCCCAGCCAATCACTGTTTTAACAGTTTTGGAAGGGATGATCTGAATATTTTCTATGCACACTAAAAGAAAATTAAATGAGAGAGCATTTTCATTAAATCTTGCAAATGATGAGAGATCCTTAGAATGGGCAGCAAGAAATGCTCTAGTCCATCTGCCTGCTCCTGCTCCTGCATAATAACACGTCCTGGTGCAATGTGTCACAGTTACTGACTGTGTGTATATCCACTCACACTTTACATGTCGTGAGTCCAGTGTCGGCTGGGACTCTGCCTGGACCTTATAATAACCTCTGTGCCTGGACTTTGGCCAAGAATCTGTAGAACATTTCAACAGGTCTTTCTCCCCATCTGGTGTGTTAATTAACCTTTGTTCTATCACGGGCTGCTTCTACTGCTTAGCATTAACATAAGTCTAAGGAGAATAAAAATGCTAGCAGTGAAGAGAGGGCAGGGACTGCCAAAGATAGGTTTAAGTTCCATGAAAACATGATGAAGGGCACTCACAATAAAAGCTCTGTCACTGTAGTTTTATCGCCACAATCTGTCACTTCTGCTGGTATACGATAATGTTGAGCTTTTGCAAAAAAAAAAGAACAAGTCACAAAGAAAAAGCAGCTCCATTTCCATCTGAAAATTATTGTATTTTGTCACCAAGCTAGCTTGGATGAACTTGAAATTCATCAGACTCTCACAGGAGCAGCTGATATTCCTGAAAAGTGAACACAGAAAGTCAAAAATGCTGCAACATTTAACTACCTCTTTAATTTGTCAGAAATTTTGCAAATGATTTTCTAAGTCAGTCGTAGAGGCAAGCTGAATAAGGACTCATCACACAATAACCTGTGTTATCACATAGAATTATCTCTAATGTAATACTGTGCATATGAATAAACAATAAAATATAAAAACTATAATATTCCATTTCTTTATCTTTTGAAAGGAACAATAACTAGTATATTTAATTACAAGTATAGATAATAAATACTGATGTGTTGCCAATCACTGTGAGGATATGGTCCTATACAAGAGAGTATTATAAAAGAGTGGTTTTACATACATCAGGGATTGCAACAGGAAACAGACTAACAGGTTTGGACAAAAGAAGAAATTCTGGTGCTAGCTAGAAACATAATGCCATATCCTTTGTGTTTTAACTCTAAATATTTTAAAACTAAAACACATTAATTTTAAGGAAATATACTGTGAGGCACCACTATGAGGTTCCATACTTAGGCTAGAAAGAGCTGAAAATAGGCATTTACAGCAATATTCAGAACACCTACCCTTAGGTGATTAAATAAAACCTAGATTCAGAATCTGGTCACACATGGTGCATATATCAAAGTAAAGAGGTACTGCAGAGGAAAATCCTAACTTGGTTTTGTAATGCCATCTGTCACATTCTCTCACTCTTTCTTTCTATTGAGTATAATGGGAACATAAAGATTACACTGCTAATTTCATCACTTCGGTAATTAAAATTATATAGAAGAGAGCAAATTCTTGAGGTTCAAAGGTGTCTCCAAAGCAGCATTGAAGAGCTCTCATTTTCATTCTTCCTTAAAACAGAAGATTTTTTCTTGAGAGATTTATTCTCATTAATACATCAAATAATGTCTTTTCCATGTCTTTTCTGCTTGATGCCATTCAAAAAGGAAAATGCCAAATAAAACAAGTAAATTTTTTTTTTATATACCACAGTAGATATTTGTGCCTGTAATATGGAAGTAGGTTCTTCAAGAAAAAACTTATCCTGCATATTCACAGAACAGAAAAGTTAAAATATTTTTAGGAATGACACGAGACTACGGCAGAAGTTGAACAGTGACCAAAGCAAATTTTTACTGAAGCCTCAAAGATATATATTTCATTGCTAAGGCCCAACAAAGAAGGATCAAATATACATGTATATATAATACAAAGAAAAAAAAGGTAGATATGATATGCTCTTTAAGGTTTGAAGTGAGAGGAAATAAATACTGGAGTGTATTTAAGTTCCAGAAACAATTTCTAAGATGTATGATGTTTTCAGCAAAGGTATATTATGGCATTAGAGTCCTTTGCTATGCAGAGATGATGCAAGGGATCTAGTGCTGGGGTCCCTCCCCCTGCTGTGTAGCCCTGGGAGAGGGGCCCTGAGGGCACAGACACGGGGCTTCCCTGTCCCTGCTCAGCCTCGTTCCCATTGGTTGGTTTGTGTTCCCTGAGCGGGCAGAAGGACCCTTGGTCCCGTGATTGCCTCAGTTCCTTGACAGAGCCCCGGCCATGCGGCTGGAGAAATAAACATCTCTGAAACGTCTACCACGAATCTGTCCATATATACTTCGTTTCCACAGGACTCCTGGTTTGAAATATGCTTGTTGCAGTAATCCCCGCCGCAACCATCTAGTAATTGTATGTATTAGTGGGTATGCAACTGCACAGTTAGTGCCATGGTGCTAAGGAAATGAGGATAGAACGTAGCATGGGTAATAAGGATCTCATATTATCTTTCTACTCAAGATTTTTTACTATTCCTTTCTGCTTGTTTCTTACCTGTAAAATGTCATTTTTTTTCCTGCACTCATCAGTATAGGGAAAAACTAGTATATGAGAGTGAAGTGTTTTTAAATCCAACTTCTTCTTAGCTCTGAAGTGGTTGATACTTAAAATAGCAAAAAATAATTCAGACATGGGCTTGTAAAATTTTACATTTAATGTAAGACTGTTTACTGTTACTGAAGCACAAGAGTATATCATCATTTCTTAACTTTTTAAATTTTTGTTCAATTAGCCTGGCACAGACAGACATTTACCTGCTGCTGAAGCTGGAAGCCACCTTCTCTGGTTTGGGTGAAAATGTTCATACCTCTGCAATGAGGACTCAGAGGCATTTTAAGACCCTTGAACTATCTTCTTTCCTGAGCAGATTAGATTCTGTGTAGCTGATATTGAGCTCCTTAAGCTCAGTTTGACAAGAATCAGCACAAATTTCATGAATGGGCTTCCGTTTTCATAGAAATGGAGAAATGTTGGTTGTGAATTTACTGGAACCTGAAGACAGAGATTCTCTTTGGGTATATTATTTACATTGCACAGAATAAAGTAATAAAGGCCAATATCTCAATACTATTCTGCAGTTCTTCACATATATGTAAAAAACTTCTCTATCACTTTGGAAATAAATATATGAAAAAAATTGTATCTTTTTATATCTGGTTCTATTTCTTGTCTTTTTAGTTTTTAAAAAAGAAATGACTCATATAACATTAAAGAGGAATTTACTTTAGGAACACACATGAATAAACAGATGTTCTTTATGTCATACCATAAAAGAAATAAGATTAGTGCTTATCAGACCCTGAGGGAAGCATATTACAGAGATAAGCGTCTTTCAACACCTTTACAAGACATTTTGATACAATTATCATCTCTCCATCTTGTTTTGCACTTATACAGTCACTTACTTTTGTACAGGTATAAAATTTTTCATTTTGAGGTAATTTTAAATATTTTATGCCTTTGGTTGGCAGAAGAATATTTCACTATATATCAAGGAATAGAGAATTAAATTAAAAACTATTAACCATTTCCATTAGTCTCAATCATTGTGACAATAGGTCTTTAATTTCCAGACTTTGTGCACGATTCTAGGAAATACAAGAATATTTCATATCTAGAATTCACTGCATTAATTTCCCTTAGCATACTGAAAACTTTCACAAATAAAATTGGGCCAAAAGTGTGAGAACCAGGTGTTTTATCATTACATTTTATGTCTTATGGAAGAAATCACTCAAATCATCCTACTTTTTAGTTGGAACTTTTCATTTGTTCTCAGGAAATGACATGTCAACTATCTTTAGTTTCCCACAGTTTGTATTAATGATCAAATAAGCTGATCAGCATTTATCTTTAGCATAGCAATAGAACAGTCTATTCATTTTCTGAATACATTTTTCCTTCAGAGAAGTCTGCAGCTCATCTGGGGATTAAGGACATAACGGAAATGGAATTAATGTAAACAGCAAATTTTATAAAATGCACATAGACATCTGCTAAGATGGTAAGATGGGGAAGGCAGGATAGGAGCTCTGCTTGATGATCCGAGTTCCTTAATTTACCACCACTTCTTTAGTATTTGTTAAGACATTGTATTAGTTATTAGTTTTAATGCAGTACTTGGCAGAATGAGTCTCCAAGCACTCAGTCTCCAAACCCGACTGTTGTTATAAATAGAGTCAACTCAAACTTCTCAGCAGAATACAGAGCACTAATCTACAAACATCACCTTCCCCCTTCCCTTTTCCTGGAGTGAGGAGATGCAACTAGAAGGTGATACAGAATAAAGAAACTGGAGGACTGGTTGGACTTGGGACTCCTGTTTTACTTCAGGGAAGTGAAAAGTTGAAGGTTGTGATTGCAGCTTCCTGGGTAGGTCTTGCTGCTAAGCAGTGGTTGGCCTCCCTGTGCAGAAGTTTCCTCCCTGACAGCTGAGTAATAAATGTGTCATTTCATATCTCTGGTTTGGGCAAGTAGACACTGAGATGTGAATGCTTTATTCCACAACTTTGTTGCTTTTAGATTGTTACAAACTCTTGTACGATCTCAGGAATAAAGGGTAGAAAGTATTTTCTGTGTTTTAAATCTCACTTGTCAAGAGCTTGAAAATTACAGGGGGAACTCCATTTGGGATTTTTAAAATAGGTGTGAAAAGGAGAAATACTAAGAAGCAGTGCTGAGCCAGAGTACTAAATCTCTTCTAGCAAATTGCATTAAGAAAAGGAGCGAGGCGGCAGGAAGTTTGCAGAAAGGATTTGCTCTTCTGACTAATTTTTTCAGTTTTCTTGCTGCTGTATTGCCTTCTGTTATGAAGACTATTTTATTTGTAAAGAAAGTTCCCAGTATTTCCAAAGTCTGAAATAAGCTTTTTCATGAAATAGAAGATTGTAAAAACAATTAACAATACAAGAAATAATGTCTGCTGTAGAGCAAGCACAATATATCCTAACTACATTTCAAGATAACACATTTTTATGATGATTACTATTATTTATTATGCAGACTTTTTTTTTCTGTGGTTACCTAATCTGTTTTATATGAGGAATTAATTTGACCTATACTCTACACTCTGTTTTGCCATATTAATTTGCAGATAGGTTTACTGGGATACCTGTATTTTTTTTTTTTTTAATAGCAAGTACATAAATAAGTTGATGAAGTCTAAAGAGAAAAAAATGGAATAAAATTAAGCTTAATGACATAATTCTCTTAACTTCAGTTTGGAGGCATAAAGTTTACTGAACAATATATAGATAAACAATCATATTAAAAGAAAAATTGTTTTCAAGAAGTGTAATCAACTCATTACTTTCTCCTCTTTAGAGATCATCAAAGTTGATATTTTCATCCCCAGGTCAAGAAGTAATTAGTAACATATGCAATAAAATCTGAATTTGAATTCTTACTGTCAGTGTAGAAAAAAATAAACAAACAAAAGGAACTTTTTAATTAACACTTCTATATGTAACAAGGTTTTATTTAATTTATACATAATTTATATATATTAGGCATCAATACTGGCCTAAATTACTGATTATTAGATTCAGCATGTTCTTAACCTTTTAAGTTGTGAAACTTAAATTTGGAAAAAATAACCTTAAGGCCTCACAGATTAAACTAGACATTGGACCTGTGTGTGTACACAGAACTGTGCAAAGCTAGATTATGTAAAAATAAACCAAACATTTTTAGAGTACATATAATTCATATTTGTTGTAGTTCCTAGTTCATATGTCATGCATATTTCTCATACATCTGAAGTATTTAGAATAAAAAAATTGCTTATTTCATCAATGGAAAATCCTTTGTTATACGCATATATATATCTTTTATTCAAAGATAAAAGACATCACCATAAGTAAATAATGATGAGTTTTAGTAGGGCTTTTTTGTACACATACCCATACATGCACATGCCATACCTACTGAAATTACACTGAAGACCAACATGACTGTCTATAAAATTCAGGACTTCCTTGTGTTTTTGTCCTTATTCACAGTACTTCCATTCTCTTTTGAATGTGAGCCTGACTTAAGAAAACACTAAATATCACTGAAGTGTAAGTTATTCACAGAATTTAATTATGCACCTATTTAAACATGCTTTTACTCTGGTCCTATGTTAATATCTTTGTGCACTTTTTTAATCAGAAAGGTGAGGGTTTTGATGTTTTACATGCTTTTTCAGAGGAATTTAGACTTCTAGCAGGTAAATTTTACAAAGTGTTCTGGATAAATACAGTAAGGATGTCAGTCCCATGCCCAAACCTTACCTGGGTGAACTTAAGGATCAACCATCTGACATACAAGAGGTAAGCTTCAAGTTGCCGTAGAAATTATTGAAATCAAGATCCAATGACAGGAGTAATATCTTGACATTCAGTAGAATAGAGGCCTAAAAACTATTGTTTTGCTAATTAAAAACAAATTATGTTTCTTTCTCAAATCACAGAATATTAGTCAACTTGCAATTTTTAATTTTCTGCTGTATTATATAAATTAGAAGTAGAATCCTTCTAAACTTAACCTCATGTCAGGTGCTAAACTTACTAAGTTTTATAGCTAAACTTAGTTCACATTTCAGAGATAATACCTTCCTATATTCTTGTCCCATGTTTAACAAATTGAATAGACCTTCAGTAAGAAGTGCTTCTGACACTAAACCAGACTATTGATAGTTACTGAAACAAGGGAAGGGAAGGGAAGGGAAGGGAAGGGAAGAGAAGGGAAGGGAAGGGAAGGGAAGGGAAGGGTTGGGTCCCTCTCAGATGGGATTATATGT
>NW_008236973.1:2514759-2545174 GCF_000691975.1 Corvus brachyrhynchos | reverse complement strand
GGGAAGGGAAGGGAAGGGAAGGGAAGGGAAGGGAAGGGAAGGGAAGGGAAGGGAAGGGAAGGGAAGGGAAGGGAAGAGAAGGGAAGGGAAGGGAAGGGAAGGGAAGGATTGTGTCCTTCTCCTATGGGATTATATGTTAACTTTAGATTTAATTTTCACCAAAGACACCAAGTCTAATTAATGAAATGTTCCATTCTCACTAAAATACATATAACCCTCCCCACAAATGGGCTCCGTTTTTTTTTTTTTTTTTAACTTAAAACAGTTGAGGGGGAAAATGGTGTGAGAATTTTATGACCTTTAACAATCAGTTGGACATGTTTTTCTTACATTTTCTTTGTTTTAGAAGAGTTTTGTTAATCAATGTTTTTAACAGTATTGGTAACAGAATATGGAATATACCACTATAACTTGATTAAGCTAGTATAGAATATCAGTGTAAATTTTCACCTGCATTACTACAGTAACAAAAAAACCCTCAAATTTTTGCATGCAGTTTGATGGTAAAGCTGTGCAACCTGAAGGCTAGGTGTTGCAGAAGTGGACACTGTCCACTTTTCATGCTGGCCACGTTTCCTTCTCTCTCTTTTATTTGGTGGCAGAACAAAATCTTGCCTGAATGCTTGGTGAGCAATCCAGGAAGTTAAATGGCATAAACGTGTTTCTTATCTTTTTTGTGTCATAGTAAATTTGTATGAATTAAGTCCCGAAATGGACTCTCTGAAAGTTCAAACCAGAGAAGAACTAAGGATTAAGGGAGATGAGGGCACAAGAGGTTTTTTTTTTTATAGTAGAAGCACAGAAGAAAAGTGGTTTGAAGACATCATCGACCATGGTCTAGCCCAGCCTCTCACTCACAGGAACAGGCTGGGAGTAGCTAATCAGTAGATTGGCTTAGCTGTAATGTCAGCCAACACTTTGTTAAAGGAGCACAAGGTGATTGCATCAGTATTTGAGAAACTTACCTCAGTGGCAGATAGTCCAACATTAAATCACAAGGCTACCAGTCCTGCTTATGCAGAGGTTCTCTGTCATATACAGCCTTGCTACAACTCTATGGCTCAATTACACATGTTACTCTTCTGTGCATTAGCGCATCTAGACACTAAATGCAAAGTCATCTATACTGAGGACATAATCAAGAATACTGAGGAAATAATTATGAATACTTAGGAAATAGAGACTATTTTGAAGAAAGTCCTTACCAATCTAAAAATAAGTCCTCACAATGAGTTATATCCCATCCATTCTCACCATTCAGGCCTGATGCTTTTTACCCTCTCAAGGCAGCTTTTGCACGAGTAGGCAGGAGATGCCTCTATTTAGCTTATCTTCTTGCTTCAGGGCATTTGTATGAAAGCTATGTTATGGGAGGGGAAAAACATAGCCATTAGACTTTACTGCTATCATATAGCTAGGATTATTTTCTGGGAAAGTTTCTTTTTTCATGACTTAAATCCAGCCATGAAATCTTTGCTCCTGCATGAGTCTTCTTTATAATTTATATCTAAGATAATTTTGGTGCTAATCACTGTAACTGATCCTCCTTTTCTTCTGCATTTAGACAAGCAACCTATACACTAGTGATTTTTCTGTCTTCCCCTCTGAAGAAACACACATATAAATGTAGAAATAAATTATATTAAAATATTTTGTAGTAGACAGACTATATGGAAATATTTTCTAGAGACAATTAATCTTTGTGCTATTGTGCTGGTACAGTATATTGCCTCTGTGGTTATACATAATGTATCTTTTGGGCATAGATCATTGACTCATTTTATTTATGTTCCTCTCAGACTGGATGCATATAACAAGCATTCTGTCTTGCTAATTAACTCCAGTGATCCCTTTAAGTCCTGATTAAGTTCTATTATTAAATTATTAAGACCTTTCCCTAGTGTTCTAGAGTTTTTTCCCTCTAATTTTGAATGACTTCTTGAAGCAATAAATAACCTTATGAAATAATTTTTATCTTTTTTTCCTATGCACATATTTCAAGACTCTCAGGCTGGCAAAGTATTAGAGTTAGAGCTTATAAAACAAGGGATTTCACCTGGAATAACTTTGAAAGGTATTTATAGTGATATTTTCATACTCTGAGTTATATCCTTACCCAATGGATTGCAGCAGTTTTAATTACTAGACAGAGTAGCAAAAAAAAAAAAAACCTACAAAAAACTCATGAAGAAACTTCCTTTCAAATACATGGAACACTTCATGCTGTAGAATTATTTGATGCACAAGAGAGAAGTTTTTGAAAGAGAGATACATATTACACTATGATTTACTCTATTTTTTCATGCTTTGATTATTCAACGTCTTTGTAGAAAGCAAGACTTTGCATGCATATGAGGGAGGAACAAAAAACACAAATGCAGCATGACAGGATTCTCTCACACACATGTTTATGCACACATGCACACACATACTTATTGCCACTCATATATGCTGTATCCTATATACTGCTCTGATTCCTCTGTTAGCACAAAAAGATAATACTATTTGGTAATAAATAGGTCATCAAAATTTTAAGATTATTTGGTGCTGAGGAGGGAAATCAGAGGTATTTAACAAAAATGTTTTAAAATTCAAGTTATATCATTTAGTGCAAAGTAGGTATGTTATATACAAATAAATGTTTTATTTTCTATTTTGAATAAACCTCTGCAAAAATCAGATCTTTGGATTGACTGCATCAAATACTGGGAAAAAATATTCAGAATCTGGGGATAAAAAACCATACCGATTATATTTTTTTATTTGTTTTAAAAACTTCATTTTAGCATCTTTAAAATGTTGCTTTTTTAAACAAGCCCAGTAACTATAAATGGAAAAAGATGCAAGTTTTTTGCAATTAAATGAAACTTAAATTGATATGTTCATTTTTAAATCCGTATCAGTAAGACTAAGCAATTTTTTTTTTTAAGAATGGCTGCTTTTCTGGTTGTTCTATCTTAATTTTTTTTCATCTAAATTAAATGGCCGGCTGTAAACTTTGGCTTTTGAAGTCCAAGTTTGCCTTTGTGAAGTAAGCACAACTGAAACCCCATGCAGACATTTAAAACAGTAATAGGATGTGACAGCACAACATGATTCAATCATGTCAGAAGATGAGAGTTGTATAGAGAGATCGGTCGTGAATTTTTTTCATCTTTCCGAATGGCTGTTGCTTTTAGCAGTTTTTCATTGAAGCGATGACCTCTTTAGCCTCATACAAAAGCAGAAAAAGTGAATTCTGGTCTGTTGGAGTAACTGGGTCTTAGAGAAGGCTAAATATGTGTAGTGTTAAAAAGCATAAGTCCTATTGTGAAGAATGAGTTTCTAATTATAAAAATGATAAAATCTCTCACATTGCAGCATCTAAATATTTATTTATCTCTGTCTCTTGCTGCTTTTTTTTTCTCTCTCTCACTTTTGATTTTACTTTTAATTATTATCTTTTGCTTTGGCCAAACAGCCATGCTATAGATTTAATCAGGCCTAACACCCATGCATTATATTTTATAATTCACACTGAGAGTTCAAGTGACCAAGGCTATGAAAACTGAAATACATTTCATTCCCTCCATAATAGCTTCCATGTTTACACTAAGGTGGTATTTTCCTGCTGTTCCACATTGCCAAGTGATAACACCTCTTGCTGTTTAGCAGTAAATTGTAGATATGGCAACCAAAGTTTCATTTGGGCACCCTTTATCTGCTTCAGAAAGGAAGGATTAAGCAAATAATGGTTTATTCAGTATCATGTCATTATTAGCCCTCCCAGCCCGGGAGAATTCATAAACTAATTTGCATATTAGACTTTTTTATGGTACAGTCGTGAATTGATTGTGTTTGATGGAGGATCGAAGCACATGAAGCTGATGAAGAATGAGTAAAGATATATTGAAAAATGTTATGCATCTCAACATATCAGGTCCAGAGATCTCACTGAATATCAAAATGGAATAACATGCTTAATTTAAATAAGATATAGTTTATTTTCATGGAATCGTAGTATCACAGAATCATAGAATGGTTTGGGTTGGGAAGAACCTTAAAGAGTGTCGTGTTCCAACTCCCCTGCCATGGGCGGGAACAACTTCTACTAGACCCAGTTCCTCAAAGCCTAGAATACTTTCCTAGATGCTCATGAAAAAAAGCAGTAGTTTCTTGTAAATATGTTGAGCTGATAGAAAACCAGATAGAAAACAGTTTACAATTGCAGAAACCACAAGTTTTATCTGAATGTCTTGCAAACTGCTTTGCAGAGATTGAAAAATTTTGCTCATAAAACCCCCTGACATCTGTTATTACAAAATAACAACAAAAATGTTATGTAAGGAAATGACAGGAAATTAAATCAAAGGATGGAAAAAAAGAGTATATTTTGAGGAGGTTTAGGCAAAGAAATTGGAAACATAAACAATAAAAATGTGCAAGGTGTGACTTATTAACTAGCAAACAATCTATTCAACTTGACTGCTTTTCATATGTAGAATGTGGCTTCTGCAAAGCAATTTTGCTATTTTTTTTAACTTTTAACACATAAAACCAATGAATTGAGCTACTCCAGACATATTGTCTTGACTTCAATGTCGTTCTACTGGGAGTAGACCGCCTTGTAATATTGCAGAAAGAATGAACCTCCCTGGATCTATAATTGCTAACATCCTTCTCTGTAAATCCCTCTTTGGGGCTTTTGGGTTTAGTTTAACCTTAAAATTGTTTTATCTTTTATAAAAGTTAACACTACGGTGAATTTGCTTCTAGACCTTGAAGAACATGTTTTTTTTTTTTTTTCCCTTTTCTGATTATAAGTTTAAAATGTAGTCTTTTGAAATACTGCCTTTTGTTAAAATTTATTCAGATTCCTATAGAAGACAGATAGTTCATTACTATCTTTTCAAAAGGGCAACATAGTTAAATCTGCTTTTCAAAAAAAATCAGCTGTATTTATGAGTTAATAATGATGGAAACAGTTTTCATTTACGATAGTCTGTTGTACTTATGTCTCCATAGAACTTCTCTTAGGAGCAGCAGAAGCTACTTGCTATCAGTTGAAGCAGATATTTTCAGCTGGTTTTGGTTGAAAGAAATATGGGAGACCACACATGTGAAGACATACTGCACTCTCTTGATAGATTTTACTCTACAGGTGTCAACTAGACCATTTTTAAGCTCCTATATTTTATTCAGTTAGAGTAAAAATTCAAGTTCTGGGCTGGGATTGAAGAATTCTGAAGAGGAAATAAATTTCTACAGATAAGACTTCTAAACATAAAATTTGAAATTATCTCTTCTCCAAAATATTTTGGTTAGAGATAAGTAAAAGTTCATTTTATGCTTCAGCTTATTTTATTAAATCGTATCATGTCCTCATACTTGCAACATATTTCAATTTGGGCCTGGACTCTTGGAAGAAAATCTTATCAAAAATTGTAGTTTCAATAATTTTCTACCAAATTGAAGTGCTTAAAATATCTCCAGTGGGAATTTTAGCCCCTAAAATAACTGAAGTAACTGAACTCTTTTCCTAGCAGTATACCTGTCTCTGCCAATCTCAAGAATCCAAGTCCTAAGCCAGACAGCTCTACTGGGAACATATTCTTTGGGGGTTGCTGTGGTAATTGATGTTTTGGCATACCAAATCATAAACTATGAGTGCAAAATTTTGTGGAGATTTTAGGGTTTGCTTACAATGAGTGGTTTGTTAATGATTAGATTAATTACTCGCTCTATGATGCTAACCTTATCTTTTACAGAAAATTATAGCAATAATGTTGTATATCATGCTGATAAGGAAAATCTTTGTTGTTCTAGAGTGTTTTATTCTAGCTCTAGGATAAAGTTATAAAACAAAGCAGAATTATTCTAGCTTGCCCAAACTATGAACAAGATGCCCTATATTACATAAAAGATACCCCCAAGGCAGCATATGAATTTATTCCAAATCATGAAATGCATCAGTTTTACTGAATTTAGAATTAATAAAGGACATCCGTTTTTCCACAGTTGAATGGTAGCACATGCTGGCTCAACATAATCATGACGCAAAACCCTGTTAAGACACCTACAGCAAAAACACAGATCGTTTTAAATTTATGCATACAAGTAGTCTCATAGTCTGGGCATGGCTAGGTGCTTTGCTGACTCTTTTTCATTAATTCATGTAATCTAGTACTTTAAGTTTTGCTTGTGGAAATGATGAAATTACAAGTCTGACTTTGAGAAATGCAGAATCTAATGGAGAAAACTGTAAAATCACATAATTCATAAGAACAACAGCATTGGGGATGCTTAATGATCTCTTCTTATTATCCTTTCATTATAATTGATTTTAGCAACAGAGATAGTTTCCATAATATATTCTCAATTATCCAACTTGTTATGGCTATAAGAAGTTGTGGCTATTCTGAAAGTTTATCTTTCAGGAAATATAGCTTATTTTTAGTACATCTTGGGAAAAAAATAAATAATACTAGTATTTGCAACTACTTGATTTTTTTAAAGAGGTTTTCTATGAAATGACTGTCAATCTTTCTGCTTAATAAACCATAATAATAATGGTCTCTAGATCTCCATTGTTCTAAGGACACTCCTAAGAAAAGGGAGGTAAAGAAAATTTTTCATTGGCAGAATAGTTTGCTTGAAATCTCTTCATGAGCAAAACCTTCAGCTTTCCTTCAGCCTCCTGCATTACATGCTCGAGTTCTAAAAAATTTCAGAAGAGCAAACTGGAATTTCTTTCCAGGTTTATCTCTTGAGGAGTACAACATTCACGCTGAGATTAGAGACCAGGAGGAGCAGACTCTAACATACCTGAAGTGTAGAAATGTCTTTGGGGGGAAACTGGAATGCCTTAGAAGAGAAAATGGAGATTTCTCCTTTAGCATGTCCACATCCTACTACAATATAGAGTCAGGACATAATTTCGGTGCATGTAAAATACTGATTTGAGAAAAGTTTCTGAGTTTGGGTTTTTTAGATATAGTTTTCAGTTGAAGGAATGCTATTTGAAATAGCTCTCATCTGGGCAAGAAGGGAGGTCACTATACTGGAAACCCCTTTTTTAAAAGACCCTGCAGACAGATAAAGAGCTATGTGCAAAGATATAAAATAATATGTATAATATTAATAATCAGAGAATCACAGCATCATTTTAGGTTAGAAAAGACCTCTAAAATCATCGAGTCCAACCTTCGAACAACCAGCACCTTGTCAACTAGAGGGTGGTACTAGGTGCCATATAAGGTCAAAACAACGTTACTTACCTTCAGTATAATGGAACATCTTTTCCTTGTGTGTAGCTCCAGCTGTTGTAGGTCATGTTGTATCTTATCCCTCAAATTCGAGTCAAAAGTTCTGTTTGACCGACCTGAAGGTCCACTGTTATATGTCTAAATTTCAAGTTCGTTCAGCTGGATGTGCCCGTCAGCTGAAAAAATTGTTTTGAATTCGAGGAAATCATCAAGAAGAAATTCTTGGCCAAGGACATGTACATTTTATATCTTCTATACTTATATAATAGCAGATGAATCAAATTTCACAAATATCTATTTCATTTATGTGGGTGTAACTAAAAGACCAGAATGACCTGCTTATATATTTCTGTTTAGACTGACAGGGTAATTTTAGTTTAGTATATAGGCAAAATTAGTCACTAAACTTTAGCTGGTGCTCACCCAAACTACTTTACTCCCTATTAAATAAGAAAATAATTTGTTTGCCTTTTCCTAGAATTTTGATCAATATCAATTTGCTGAGATTTCCTGGTCAAATTTAATTTCTCTCTTGTTAGTTTTGTTATAGCATCATATCAGTATCTTCTGCATTTTTTAAGAATAAATAATTTGATTCAGTTTTTTTCAGTTATATGGTGTTTATACACCAAGCAGAGCTTCTGTTGCTATATTTTTCAAGTTTCAAAGACTATAAAATATTTTGGTTTTATTTTCATTGGAGGACTTTCCTTATATTTGGCTTATTTAGGATAGCACTTAATTGGGATAATGTTTCAATAATTGTATGAGTTGGAAATTCTAGAGGTTCTTTTTCCTTCAGTGATTCTTCTATATAAGTCAGTTTGCAGATCTGATTTGAAATCCTTGGGTTTCTTTGATATTTTTTACTGGATACTTTCATGTCTGTTGGATTTTATAATCCATGCAAGCACGATTTTTTCATAGCAGCTTCCTCTTTTTCTTCTCTTACGCATCACATATGAAATAAAATAAACCGATTCTCAACTTAGTATTTCCTATTTACAGAGTGACAGCCTATTTATAACCTATTTAAAATTAAATTAATGCAGCCTATATTGTGAAGTTCACTATTGCTTTGTACTATTAATTTCAGTTAACTAGGTCTCACTTGCCAAGATGAGCAAAAATACTTCAAACTTTAAATTTAAAAAGACAATAATGATTTAAGAAGAGACAAAAATACTCATCAAGGTGTGATGGCATGATGTAAGTTATTTCATCAGATGAAATTCTTGTGGAAATATATACTTTAAGTATTTTAAAATCAATATCCAAATCTTCTGTCTCAGAATTACATGAACTAACCTGCTGATTACGTCAGTGTTAAGACACTGGAAACAAAACAAGCAAAAAACTCAAGCCAAGAAACATGTGAAAAAGTAATTTTCTTTCTTCTTCTAGAAGCCCCAGTGCAGGCTAAATGATCTGTGGCTTGGAAGCTTCATTGCTCAGCAGGAGTGTGGATCTGGATCAGTTTGTGGTAGACCCCTCCACTCATGCAGCATCTCTTTGAAACATCAGTGTTTATGGAAACATTGGTATTCCAGTTCTTTCATGTCTTTCTTGGTCTGAATTCTAGTTCCTTTTGAATCCCAGTCATAGAACATCAACAAGGCTTTTCATCTTAAGATGTCTAGACAGATTATAATACCAGAACCTTAGCTCATAGATAGTTCTACTACTTCTACTGATGAGCAAATCCATGTTTTCACACGTTTTACATTCATGAAAGTCAATGGGTGTTCCAGGGTGCACAGAAACAGTTGAAATAATTAGAAAGCAATTTCCACATGATTCTCCTCCTCTCCGTGGAGCATTCAACAGACTTTCCTTAAAGCATGGATTTGGAAAAGAGAACATTGCTCTGCTGGGATTATAAAAATTGCTAGCTTTCACAAAACTCTAGAAATCATAATATTTTCCACTTACAGTTGACTTAGATAACATATCAGTCATAGAGAGAGTGTGGTTTTCTTTTCCATCTTCATTTTCCCCTACACATGTAATTTCCACAAAACTGTAATACAGTCAAAAGCTGACTTACAAAATAGACAATAGTAGTTTGAAGAAGTGTTGCCATTTTCCTGTATTTTTATCTTTCTGAAAGCGATAGGTTATTTCAGAAGGAAATACCAGAAATTTCCATGACTAAACAGTTTTAGAAATGCTTTTGGACTTGAAGAGAATAGGTGATTGTCCCAGCTTCCCCTTCAGTTTGCCTCAAGGCTGTGTAAGGCAAGATGTAACCAAATATGCAAGTAGAGAGGACGGAAGGTCTCCTACCTTTGCTCCCTCTTAAATCTCCACAGCTGTATTGTGGACTCTGGTCATTATGTTCCATTTAATTAAAATGGATATGGAAAATAAATGCTTTTGTAAAAATAGAAAAATAGAAGAAATTAAGGAATAGCAAGGAATCACTCTTTTATTGTCAGAAAAACAGATTCAGTGCAAGAGCTGTCCTATTGTCATTGTCCTTGCCCTTGTAGAACTCGAGTATTTGTTTATTTTTTAGTTCATGATCTTGAATGGCTTTTCCTTCACACCACAAACAATGATGTGGTAAAAAGTACTTGTACAAATTCTTTGCTGACATTGTAATAGGCTTTGCTTACATTCATGACTTCAAGAAGTGACTGTCCCACAAATGTCCCTGAATTGGTAACAGCTTTTTTTTTCTTTTCCTATTGTAACATTTTTAATGGTTGTTTATTACAGTACTTTTCTGAATACATATGTATCTTTAGAGTGCTTGCTTTCACTGCTTTCAAGTGCTCTGCTTTTTATTGTCCTGAGCTTCTGAGGCAATATAATGAAGATAACCTTGATTTTTTGTTGTTTCCCCAAGTGCCTCATATTTTAACTCACTGAGTACTGCAGAAGCCAAGGACTACTGTGTTTTACTCAGGAGCAATCTAGAGAATCTAGAGTGCAATAGAGTTTCAGCAAGTTATAGGAAATGTTTCACATACTGACTACATTCATGCTACCAAGTCATGCTCAGATCCAAAATGTAATGCCTGAAAATCATGAGGGTCATCACTGTTTCCTAAAGGTCGTAAGAAATGTGCACAATATCTGATACTTAAAAAAGAAATCCAGAGAAGAAAAAGAGCAAGAGAGAAAGTTCTGGATCCTAATTACCCACACTGTTCAATGGTTGTCTCCTCAGCTCTGCCTTTGAACTGCTACAAATACTATGTCTACCACAAGGGCTAAAAGCTCTGAGCAGCACGTGAACCAATTGGTGCCATTTGGTCTTCACCTTCTACTTGGCAGAGCAGAGACTATCTTTTGTAATATTGGTATTGTTTATATTGTCAGCAGGCTTGCTTTCTTGCTTAACAGTCTTTTTAGACAACACACGAATAAAGAAAAAAGATGAATCTAAAAACCGACAGCGAATAAGACTATTTTATACAAAGCATGAGGGAAGTTATGAGAGACAGTATTCCATTCACAGCTTGTGCTTCAGTCTTGGTTTGGAAAGGCCCTCAGGTATATGGTTAACTTGAATCCCTCTGAAGTCAATATATTTACAAGTGCATAATATCTGTGGCTGTTATTTCACAAAGTGTTTTTTCAGTGCATCTGAAGGAGGTGTGCTAGGGAAAAACAGAGGAGCATCTACAGAAACGTTATCAGTCACCTCTGTGTCAGCCTGACAACAGCAGCACAGCAGAGAATGCATTTGGGGATGGCCCATGAGGGGTTGTTGCTTAGAGATACAATGTCCCTGCTCTTTCCCAGAGGCTGTGGTGTGTGCATGAGCAGTAACTCCCAGGAGCAATTCATGCCATGGCAAAATTGTCTCCCCTTTCGTAGTTTGTATGCTCCAGAGCTTAGTGGCATGTAAGGAGGGGGATGCAACAGCGCTGTTTCTTTCTCACTGCACTTCAAGGAGCTCTGTCAGGTGTGTCATGCTGCAGCCTCTGTGTCCCTCTTGGTAAGTCCCTAGGTCAACATCTAGATTTTTTCTCAAAGTGTTTTGGTTTAGAGGTACTCTAATCAGATCACATCAAGTATTTAAACCACCTTAAACCTATTAAAATTCAAGTTAGATACCTGAATTTTACCTCACCTTTCCACTTGCCTGGTGCTTGCCTCAGACACGTTAGTGTGAATAAATGGTAAAGGCACTGGACCTTCCTGTGTCTCTGTATTCTTTCATGATAGAAAAACAGCTCTTATTAATAACAGGAGGAAATTAAATCTGATGAATCTCTGTTAATGGCATTAGTGAGGGGTGAACTTGGCATGGTAATTTTCATTGGGGACCTGTTGAAATCTGCACAGAAGGGAGTCCTGTTGTGTAACACTGCTTTGAATGTCTTTGCTGAAGAATTAAGGCAGAGTCTTTCCTTCCTATCCTGATTTGTTTTTCTTTTTGAAGGAGTAGGGACATTTATTGTGATCCATGGAGGTTACTGCTCTAGAAAGCTAAGAAAGAATATTCCATCAGAGAAAACAAATATACTTGTAGAAACAAGAGTGAAATTTGATAACCTTCTAATCTATTTATCAAAGGGCCCGCAGTTCCATTTCAAGGCAGGTGAAGGAACACTTACTGAACCCAGAAAATGAATCTACCTCCGCAGAACTGAGATAACTAAAAAGGGAGAAAGAAACAAGCACAAAACCGTTAGCACCTGCCAACTCTTTTTAAGAGATTAGAATGCTTAAAAAGACAGAGAGCAGCTCAATATTCCCTTTTAAGTTTCTCTTGCCTGATTTCTCATGCATGCTGCTGTGCACCGCAGTGAAACAAACAGGTCACATTTCAGCTCCTCAGAGCTGCAAAAGCACTTTATGGCATAAATAGCAAGTAGCTTCTCTTCAGACTTTGTAAGACTTCTTTAAGATATGTATTTGTGCCCCACTGATTGACTCTTAGGAAACTGAGTGAGGCTAAGCAGTTGGCAAGAAACTTAGTTCCCTATGTGACGGTAGAGTTACTTTACACATGAATGCTCAGTGATTTAGGAATTGTTCTGAGTTACATCGAAATATGCTACAATTCCAACAAGTTTCCTCTTTAATCAGTGGAAAACACAGTTTACAAATAGGCTTCTTGTGAAACTGTGATGAAAGCAGCACTGCTAGTCATGCAGATCAGAGAGCACATATCCCAGTGAAGCCAACAGGAGTACAGACAAATGCTTTAAAATGGAAAGAGATATTTCTGGCAGAAATGGGGGGCCTGCTCCACCTGTGAAATGCTAAAACTTGCAGGAAAAAAGGCCTGGAGCTGCCAGAGTGTGGACCACACACCTCCTGAGAAGGGACAGTCAGGTGGCCCATTGTTTTTTTTTGCTTCATCACCCTTCAGTTTAGCCAGAAATTAGACCAAACAAGGGCTGAGGGGACATTGTTCAGTTTCAGAAAGAAGTGGCTTAGTGCCCTGAGCTGCCTGGAGAGATGCAGCCTATCCCTGGCTGGGAGCAGGAAAAGGGCAGAGTTAAGGGGAGCAGCGCAACCAAATAACAGAGAAGTGGGGTCTTCACTGCTCTCATAGCACCCATGGCTAGGGCAGGACCAGGCAAACCTGCAAGGCTGTCCATCCTCAGATGGACAGGGAGGTATGAACCTTTCCCTTCACAAATGTCTTCCCCTAGTCAGAAGCCAGGCACCCAGGAGAGCTCCACGCTCTTGCTGATCAGGCTGACATGACCGGTCCTATCTTTTATCGCATTTCGCCCATTAAAAACAAACAAACAAACAAACAAACAGAACTACTGACCTCTGCCTTCATAAGACACCACTTGGAGTACTGCATCCAACTCTAGGGTCCTCAGCATGACATGGACTTGGTAGAGTGGGTCGAGAGGAGCCACAAAGTTAAACAGAGGGATGAAACTCCACTCCCATGAAGACAGGCTGAGAGACCTGGGCCGTTCAGTCTAGAGAAGAGACAACTTTGGGAAGACCTCATTGTGATATTTCATTACCTTAAGGAGTCTTATAAAAAGGAGGGAGAGAGAGTTTTTATATGGGCAGATAGTGACAGGGCAAGGGGCAATGGTTTTAAACTGAAAGAAGGCAGGCTTAGATTAGACGATAGGAAAGAATCTTTGTTGAGAGAGTGGTGAGGCACTGGAACAGGTTGCCCAGAAAGGTAGTGGATGGCCCATCCCTGGAAGTGTTCAAGGCTAAGTTGGATGGAGCCCTGAGCAACCTGATCTAGTGATTGGCATCTCTGCCCGTGGCAGGGAGGTTGGAACTAGATTGTCTTTAATGTCCCTTGCAACCCTAACCATTCTACAGTTCTATGAATCCAGGTGAATAGTGATATGCTTGAACAGGTCTTCCCTTCACTTACTGATATTGTTATGGAGTTTCGTATTTTTTTTTTTACCTCTGAGACTACATTACTTGTTCAGTTTTGCTTGAAAGTGCAGATAATAGGTAGAGAATATGTAAGACACTGACTGACCAGAGATTGCACCCAGGTACAAAATTCACTTGCACGGAAAATGTTGTTGACAGAAAAGAAAAATACCTTTTTGCAAACAGAAGAACTCTGCAGAGAAATATTGATTTTAAAGATATTACATTTTATGAAGCATCCTAACAATAACTGGAGTTGAAATTAATCCATTGTGCTCAAATTAAGAAGCCAATGTGAAAACTCTTTTGGTATAAACAGCATTTTAACTTCAGTTTGTTTCCCCAGTTCCTGTTCTATACTTTGAAGTTGTACTATAAAAGAAGACTTAACTCTCAATTTTCTCACTGATCCTGTAGGGCTGAGATAAACCAAAGTGCAGACCACATTAGGAGAAAAAGTGAACCTGACCTTCTTCAGAATGGAGACAGCACAAGGGACAAAGCAAAACATTTTATAACTGCTCAAGCCTCCTGGATGCATTTACACAAATGTCCCTTTGCACATTCTGATTTTTTTTTTTTAAATATATTGCATAATGATACTGTATATTCATTATAGGAATGTGAAAGTTTCTCTACAGCCCCTTTAGCTCAGGCCAATTCAATGACAAAACATTGATCAGCACCTGGATATGTGTTGCAAGCCCATAATTGCATAATAGCTTAAACACAGTGTGGTCATCAAAGAATATTTTTATTTCCTAGGATGTCTCATTTTTTATTTAAAGCAAACCCATATTTTATCACAAGAATAATTTAAAATTAATGTTAATTTAACAGACCTTATTGATCGAAGTTCCAAAAGTCTTTAGTGATTTTTTTTTCTAAATTTGCTTTCAATTAGCTTGTGTTCATTTTAATTAATTACATTGTGTTCCCTCAGCACTTTTGTGTTTAATCAGGATACAGCAGAGAAAGATTTTGCTTTAAAATCTTGCATTATCTCATATATGCTTATTTATGGAAAAGCTGTTGTGAGTGGGTGTAGAGCAGTTCAGTCACTATGAATGAAGTAGAAATAGGACCCTTTGTATGTATATGCATTACTTTAATGGATGAATATTAGTCTCTCATATTCACATTTATTGACCTTTTACTCTCTATTACTGTTTGCATATTTGTCTTCCTGTGGGTGGTGAGAGTTACCCAGTGTTGACAATGCCTTTGAAAACTTGAATTTTAAAGTATAAAGTATTTACACAGAGCTGCACTGCACTGGAAATTATTAAAATTAAACAGTTATAATTAATTTCCATGATGGAATTATGTTTTAAAGTTACAGCATGATACAAATTGTGATTATTAGTAACAAATTCTTTATCCTGGCTTGTCTTTTGCTAATGTTGGTTTCTCTGCTCTTTAGAAACTTTTCCAACTTGCAGACTTTTTTCTCATCTTTTTTATAGAAATAGAGGAACAACTTTTGAAATGATTATATAAATCTAACAAATCCTGTGACAGCTGCCATATTTTACAGTTTTTATCAGAATCCATAAAATATAGTGTTTTATTTGATATTTGCAATTATACTGGTATAAGAATAACCAAGTCATTTAACTATGCAAGAAACTCCTCTTTTCTTAAAAAGGGGTCTATTTGTAAGTTGTAGAAGAGTTTAGGGAATATGTTTAAAGTCACCCTCCATTGCATCAAACTTTTTGAATAGTAGCTTTACATGGATTCAGACCTTTTTTATCACTACATAAGGAAAAAACCTCTCTTTTTTTCTTCTAATTTTCTGAAAAAAATGTAAAGAAAACTGATGTATCAGGCTAAAAATGTGATAAAATACTTTCTCTGAACATGACTGTTAACTATATGTAAGTAAGAATAAATATCGAGTGATAGTCTGAAGTTTAGAGGGTCTAATAGCAATCTGATGATATCTACATGGAAGTCATTAAGAAGACAAACACAGGCTCTTTACAGCAAAAAGATAACAGACATAACTTAAAGCAAAAGAGATTCCAAAATATTATCAGAAAACATTTTTCTTCCATGAGGACCATCAGGAGTGGCACAGGGAGACTATGCAGGCTCCATCTTTGGTGAGGAGGTTCAAGAAAAATCCCTGAGCAACTCTCATCTCACAGGTGGCTCTGCTTTCAGTAGAGGGGTGCTCTAGAGATCTCCTGAGGCCTTTTTCCACCTGGATTATCCAATGAATCTATTTCATGATTCTCCAGACGCGCTTCAAAAACACCATATCATATAGACTTTAGTGACCTTTTTTTGTGATGAAAGCATCTCTTCATTCAGTACATGCCTTATGCTTGCAAATATTATTGAAATCAGATCCTCAATTTGATTCTCCATTTTGTGAAATTGAATCTTAAACGTACTGTTTTATAAGAGTGCATGATAATTATTCTAGCTTTGTGATTTTCTCAGTCTCAGTCTTGGGTTTTCAAATGTTTGGAATGGGTAATGTTAAAACATGACTTTGCATACGCTTAAAAAGACACCACTCCATGATGGCACTGTCTATTGTTAGACAAAAGAAATACAAATCAGTCAGTCAATCAATCAGTCAGTCAATCAACCATGTAAGTTAGTGATTTGTTCTGTGGTTCAGTAAACAAAGGATTTAAGTAATAATGTCTGCAGAACTTTTGAGAAGTGTAAAACAATTTTGAATTACCACAAAATTGATGAATGCCGGTAAACCAATTAATCATAATATAAATCAATTAATCACAGGTATTAGAGCGTATAAAGAGAAAAATATTGCTCCTGATTTTTCTCTAATTTTTCCCAGCAATTTTTCTTAAGGGATGAATTCTGATCTCTCCTTTCTTGTGTCTTTTGCTTATAGACTATTTCAACATAAAAAAGACCAGGATGAATGAATCAATTTCACAATAAGAGACGTTCATTATTGCATTGAAATGAGTCCTTGCCTTTCTCTGTCCTTCAGGAAAAAAAGATAATCAACTGTCTTCATTAGAAGATTTGTCAGCATGATACAGCTAATAATGCATTTTAAATTGAAAATAAATGGCAGGGTTGACATTTATATACAACACTAGAATGTGACAGGATACTGTATGCGGTGGTGTGTGTCATTGGCTGATGCAGACTGAACACATTATCCCCACTGCTCTTTTTGTACATAATTCAGTGTAATTATTTAATCTTTAATTTTAAACAACTACCACTTTGGTCTAGCTCCAGCATTTCTTTTTTACAGGAGCAAGATAGACACTGGAATTATTTTTTCATCCCACAAGGAGGACTTCCTGATGGGAGAAATTATATATCAAATTTTGACATGAAATTACTTTGCAGTTTGTCGCAAAGTCCTTGGCATGTCTTTTAACTGATCATGTTCAATTCAAAAGCAGAATTGTATGCCAAAAGAGTTGTTCCTAATTTTGTGGCTACAGCACTTTTTGGAATTAGAGTTTACCACTAATATTGTTAGTGGCCAAATTCTAATATATTTTTGAGCTATTTAGAAGGTTAAATTTACAGACAAAGAGTATCGGAATCCACAGAACACAAACTCTACTTGTTTGCGTGGATGCGTGTCCTTTAATGGAATAATTGTATTTTAAAAATCAAAAACAGAACCAAATTTTGCAATGAGTAGTTTTCTCTATGATAAGGGTTTTTGTTGGGAAAATGTCACATTTCCCAAATATAGATATCTCATTGCATTCTGTGATTCACTTGTGCCATGATCTGTGGATGTAAGGCAAGAGTACCCAGTAAAATAAATTTTAATAAACCTTCTTTACTATTTGGATATATTTCATATGCTTAGAATAAGTAGTGGTTTATCAATAGACTGTGAATAAACATATCCCCTAATATAGGAGTTTATAGTAGAGGAGATTAATCTCTTTAAATCTCTGCATCCCTAGAGTAGCTAGGCAGGCTCTTTCAACAGGTTGAAAGTTGGAGCCGATGTGTCTACACAGATTACACAGAAACTGAAGAAAAAGATCACTCTGGCACCTGAAGTGCCCAGTTAGTAATGTTCCATTAACAATTTAACTGATATAATGTCCACCTCTGCAATACAACTACAGCCTTGCTTGAGCTAAGAACAAGACTTCCTTTTAGAAACTGGAGGCAAGAATTCCACCTGCACTTCCCTTTCCAACAACTAAACCTCAGCCTAAGATATTTGGTGCTGATAGGTGTTTGAGCCAGCTACAATTTCACAAAGTGTATCCAGAGAAATTCAGAAAATAACCCCAAACCCATATTTGATAAAACAGATCCAAAATGAGAGAGTAAAGTGTAGAGACTTAAATAACTACATTTTAAATTATCGTACCTAAAAGAACAAGGTTTGTTTTGTAGTTCCTTACTTCTGGTGGGAGTATTGTAGACAACAGAAGTGAGGTGACATCAAACTGGCGAGAATGGAGATATCAAAATATATCTCTACATTTTGAAGTTATGCCAGCAAGGAATTGAATGAATTTAAAGGGAGAGAGGCCATCACATATGCTGCTGTATTTCTTAAGTCTCCTTAGACCTTTCTTTCTCTTTTCTCTTGTACGACTGTCTAATTGTGTTAACAGAACATGCCTTTTAAAAAGATATTAAAAATTAACTCCTGTCTTGACAATTGCATTTTGAATTAAGTTCTTGGAAGACTCTTCATAAATAGGACTGGGAAATCCTACTTATTATTCAGTTTGCAACAACGCATACAAACTCCTGGCACCAAAGATTGTTTTGATGACATTGAAAGCAAGGGCCAGAACAGCAGGGTAAACAAGTGTTCTTTCTGAAGTGCATCCTGGGATTCTGTACGTACACCTAGAAGGCTGATCTGATGTATTTGTGACAGGCTTCAGAATTTTCCATCTCATATTTCCTACTACGCTGAGTGGTAAAGGTACAATGTTTCAGTATTCATACCAGACAGAAGGTTATGTGGGAGGACATAAAAAGCCTTTGGCTTTGACTGACCCTCTGGCAAGGTTCTATGGCCCACATCCCTCTTGCAGACTTGGAGTCTCCCACAAACACGTGTGCCAGGGGAGGTTTAGATTTGATATCATGAAAAATTTCTTCCTTGAAAGTGTAGTCATACTCTGTGACACACCATCTCTCTGGAAACTGGAAGTCTTCAAAAAACCTGTAGACATGGTATGTAGGGACATGGTTTAGTGGTGGACTTGGCACTGTTAGGTTAATGGTTGGATTTGATGACCTTGGAGGTCTTTCCTGATTTTCTGCTCATGTTCTGAGCTTTTCCTCTTCCTAAAACTCAGATGAATCTTCTGGCCTCATCCTTTGATATTACAACCCAAAATTTCCCAGAAACAGGATTTTTTTTAAGGTTGATTAATGCAGAAACTCTTTATTTAAATATTTTGCCTGTTATTGCTGGTCCACAGAGAATTAAGATACAATGTGGGACCAATTAGCTGTATGAGAAAATAGTGCCTAAATGCTTTTAATCCACATAACATGGGAGTGGCAGTGAAAAGTGTAGCTCCTGTTCTGATAATCTCCAAGAAATGGTTTACTGAGAAATCTCAGTAAATTAGATTATCACTATTCTCCAAAATGAGTCTGTTTCACAACACTGTTCAAAATCAACTCTGATTACAATACAACGTAGTATCCCAAATCACCACCTGTTTACTTGCGAGTAACAGTTCTGGAAAAAAATACAATGGAAAGAATTTTTGTAATTACAATGTTGAGACTACAACAGTACAAACCAAACAGGTTTTATCTACTTTGACAAACTTGTGGGAATTCAGCATCTCCTGGATTTCTGACTTTGTGACCAGTTTTTTGTATCATTTTAACTATGAAAGGGCTGCAGGGGTCACAGTTCTGTTAGAGACAATGGGATTTGTGGTGTTTTAACACCCATAAAACTAGATGACTGTAAACAGATTTTATTTTTAAAACTTAAAAAATTGAAAATTTACATTAAAATTTAAAAAATCAAAATGTGACTAAAAAACCCCTTAGCTCCAGACTTGTTAGTAGTCTGCTTCATTGCCGGATTTTGCTTATTGCAATTAATTCCTAAGTAGTATAACTGGGCCCTGGTTCTGACCAAGAATTGTGGCTCCTACACAAGGCTGTGAACAAATAGTAATTAAATATGAGTGCATTTAGTGCTAGTGAACAAGTAAAAGAATTGAAGGCAAAATATGAAGTGAAAAAAATTCAGCTAGCACAGCATGGCTGGGAATTAATTTAGTATAGATAAGTCATTAAGAAGGAAAAAGTAGACAGGAGAGATTTCCAAGTTTCCAAGCAGCTTGTTAGCATTCATGAGAGTGGATCTTTAGTAATTATCATGACACATGGACAGTTCATAGCCTAGATGAAGGTTTCTGTGTGTCAATCAGTAAAAATGTAATCACCCGAAAAAAAAGATGTCTGAGGCTGGTTTCTGAGATTAACCAACTTTGAAGGAATTTAGAACTTAAAAATTTTTAGAACTTTAATGGCAAAGGAGCAGAGGAGCTTAATGTATTACTTTCTCATTCTGCTGAAGAGGACAATTTTGCCACTCTACTCAGCAGTTGTCAGGCCATGTCTGAAATACTGGGTTTGATTTTGTTTCCTGTTATACAAAAAGGTTTGGACAGGCTAGAGAAGGTCCAGAGAAGGGCGCAAAAATGATCAATGGGGAACCTGCCATATGAGGAAAGGCTGAGAATCAGCCTTGAGATGAAAAGGTTTAATGGAGACCGCATCACTATGTTCCAGTATCTAAAGTGTGTTACACTTTTTAAAGAAGATGGAGACTTCCTGTCACGGTTTAAGCTCAGCTGGAAATTAGGTACCATGCAGCTGTAATGCAGTACTTGAGCTCGAGGCACGAGCTCCGGCGAGCCCCAGGTCAGAGAGAGTCCAGTTGCGTTACTTCTCTGTGTCGCTGAAGCGACTTCGGCATCAGGAAGGGAGCTGCTGGCTGGGCTGGCTAGCTGGCTTCTCTGGGACGAGGGCAGGAGCCGATGGGATCGGCTCATGTTAGCTCGGAGACAAAGGAAGAGGGAGGCTGTTCTGGTCTGCCTCCTAACAGGTTTATTGTTAGAAGTTTTCCAACCTGAACAAGCTTGGAAGGGATGGAATGCTATGGGATCCCCTCTGAGGCTTGTCCTCAGTTTTATAGGGAATTTGAAAACCGCGGTGAAAGGGGAAAACAACCAATGAGTTACAAGCCAAGGGGAGGATTCAATTTAACAAGAGCCACTGGGGGGAACAGAGAGGCGGGAGTTATAACAGAACTATAACTATAGTTCTATATGTAGTTATAACTATATAACTATATAACTATATAACTATATAACTATAACTATAACTATAAATGAACAGCTGAGTAACCGGGAATTTTCCCGAACAGGGGGAGGTGGCTTGTACCCGGGCACCGCCCAGGGGGTGCAGCTTAGGCTTCTGAGCCGCCCCTCGACCCACCCTCTGAGTCTGCCTGTTCGGGGAACTGTATCCCGGGGATGGGCTGGGATTGATTGGCATTACGCAGCCCCAGCCGTGCAGTGGGCTGGGTCACAGCAACACAGCCGCTCACTCAACTCCCCTCGCTGCCCCTCACACTGGTGGAATGGGGAGAGAACCACAATGAGACTTGTAGGTTGAGATAAGAACAGTTTAATAATTAAAAATAAAGTAAAATACACTAGTAATGGTAATTTATAGCAATAATGATAATAAATAGGAAAAAGTAACTGATGCACAATGCAGTTGCTCACCAGCAGCTGATCGATACCAGAGCCCCCTTCCCAAAGCCAGATCAGCCCCCACTTCAGGATAACTTCTCCTAGTTTATATTCCAGGCATGATGTTCTGTGGTGTGGAACATCCCTTTGGGTCACCTGCCTTGGCTATGTTTCCACCCAGTTTCTTTTTTTACCTACTCACTGTCAGAGCACGACTTAGGATAAGCACAACTCAGCAAAAGACCAAAACATGAGTGTGTTATCAACACCATCCTCATTCCAAATCCAAAACACAGCACCATAACAGCTACTGAGAAGAAATTAGCTCTACCCTAGCTGAAACCAGGACACTTCCTTTTTACAAGGAGTCACTTTGAAAAGACAAGAGGTAATGGATACAAGTTACTCCTGTGGAGATTCCAGTTAAACACAGGAGGAAAATTTTTCACAATAAGAAAAATCAGCTATTGGAATAAGCTCACCAGGGAAGTGTGGGACCCTTAAGATTCATCTGGACAGGGTGCTGAGCCGTGTTGTCTAAATCGTTGCCAAGAAAGGCTGGATCAGCTGACCATTGATATATTAACTTTCTAAGATAATTCACAGGCTTGCCATTGCACAGATTAGTATTAGCAAGGGTGAGATTCCTGGCATGAAGAAAAGCAGCTGATTGCAGGAAAAAATTTATTTGGTTCTGTGTTTTTATCCCATTACATATTCCACAAAATACCACTGTGTACAGCACAGGATGACAGACTGTGCTGTCAGTGCTGAGTTCCCAAGATGTCTTTGATATTCATAAACATGACATCTGAATTTCAAAAAAAAAAGAATAAAACCTGTCAATATGAGAAGTACAGCTTCATAAAAAGGAAAATTAGTTAGGTCACAGGCTAGCAGAGAAAGATCTGCAATTACTGTGTTGAGTGCATTTGGGAAAGAGGTATTTTGGAAGAGTCACAGCAAAGCTACCAGACATAACAGGTTTTGATTAAGGAACAAAAATCATCAAAAAATGACAGAGAAAACTTAAAAATAGCTATGTTTTCAAAAAATAGCTATGTTTTCAAAAGCTTTGGAGTGTTTAAATTTCAAACAAATTTAAAGTTCAAAAATAACTTCTGGCCTAATTTTAAGTAAAAATATGTTAATGTTTAAATAAATAATAAGTCCTGTTTGCTGCTGCTAAACCATTTTGATTATGTGTTCTATATTTTCTGCTTTTCTTTTTTCTCAGTCATTTCTGGGGAATGTCACTCAGGAAACATGATGTGTGCTTCTGATGTTCCAGCTGGCCAGAAGCCATCTAAATGTACAGGTTTAAGCTGCACAGTAACTTTAAGTTCATAAATTAACAGTACTGCACAAAAAGACATAAGGCTTCCTTACTCCTCATTTCCAATTAGTCTCTTCTCCCATGCTTGCAATTCACAAGGCTAGACCACAGGTCTAATTCAGCTGAGAATGAAGTCAGTAAAAAAGACCTAGTCTTTCAAGGACTTGTATTATAAAAAAACCTAATCTGTTTTCCTTTGTAATTTAACCTTTAGGATTTTTTTTTTCTTTTATTAAGAATTTAAGTTCTCCTTCTAGTATGTATGGCGCATATCTTTTTACCTTATTTTATTAAACACAGTGGGCAAATCAGAACAAGCATTTCCACTGGCTGCTGTTGCAGGTTTCCCATTGGCTTTGACAACAAATATGAGTGTTCAGTCAACAAGGAGTAGAAGCTTACAAAGTTTTCTGAGTCTGTAGTTGCGCTTTGGACACACATCGATAAAGCCAACACATGATTTATTCACAGTTGTGGCCCATTGAAATCAGGAGTAATTCCCTAGATGGCAACAGTCTACAGGGCAACTGTCACTCATAGGGCTTTATCAATAAGCCATCCCATCCACAATCTTATTTCCATGATAGTCAGCAATAGCTTCTGCATAGGAGAAAGCCAGAAATTTCAGAATAAGTCATTGTAAGGCACCCAAGACACCTTGTGTGCACCTGCATTTTAAGTATCTAATGCTGTAACTCTCCTGAAGTAAGTCATGTAAATGTCTTTACATATGCAGAATAAAGCCTAGAAGTTCTTCAGAAAGAGACCAAGTACACCCCTGTAAAGTATCTAAGGTGAACTGAGTTTTGTACTCTGAAGCTCTGCAAAAATATTTTCCTCTGGAAACTATACATCTGGCTTTACCTTGGAAAGATGATTTTCTGAATCTTAGTTTCTTGTTCTCAAGAAAATATTACTGTATGACTGCCAATCCCAAGCATTACATGGAAAAATATTTGAAAAGTTAGATTTTTCAATTTCATTACTCATTTGCCTCCCATTTCTGGGGTATAAAACAAGACCAGAAAATTGTGCCTCCTGTCTACTACACTTATAATTTTATAGATTTTTTTCTGTCACCATCTCCTTTCTGAAATGTCATAACTTAATCTTCCAGTCATCTCTAATTCTGTGCCTCCCTTTTGATGTGGGGTTATCTGTTTCTGGGTGCAGTATTCCAGGTAGGCATGTGGCACTGACTGTGCAGGACACTTTTTCTGTCTCATTTCTCAGGTTTCATAAATCCACTTGTCCTTTCCAGCTGCAACTGCGCAGAGCTCACTGAAGAGCACAACCCAGATTATTTTCCAGGATTGGCACGTTAAACATAAAATCCCTTATGGTATACACATAAATAAAATTTTTGTCACAAAATTTCTTTTCTTTCAATTCTTCAGCACTGAACTTCAGAAAGTTTTCAGTTCAGCTGAAGTTTAATTTCTTTTTTTGAACTTTATTAACTTTTTATTTCAGTACCCTTGTTTTCTTCTTGTTTAGCTTTCTTTCTAATGCATTAATACATTAATAAGCAAAACATTGCATATATCTGAACATCTGAGACACCCTGCTTTTAACCTTTTGTACTGATGAATACTGGTTTTTTCCCTTTTGTTTCCCACTACCCATTTCGTATACATGACTGTATACTACCCTCAGACAATAATAATTTCATTTGCTTATTGCCTTTCTTTAGAGACTTGGTTAATGGATTTTTGAAAAACTAAATAAATTGTCATCAGGATCACATTTTAATTTTTATGCTTTGGAAGAGTTTGAATTCATTAGAGAGAGGATTTGCCTTTGCAGAGATGAGGTTGTTTAGCCTTTCTCATATCACCATCTACATTTAATGTTATTATTCCACTTTTAAATATTAAGCAACTTATTGGCTTCCAGACATGTTTGTGGCTTACTTTTCAGAGAGTTTCTGAATGACAGGGAATCATTCTGAGGTACAAAGTATAATATTTTCTACTGTCAATCCTGCTAATCTAGTCAATTTTTTAAATGACAGACTGTACAATTTCTGGTAGCACATCTGATGTTTTACACTCAGGCTCTTTGGTAGTCTTCCAACATTGTCTTCTATTTGCTGAACAAGCTGTAGCAACAACAAATAAAAGTAAATTTGAAGGGCAAAATATTTTCCCTGATGCTACTGACCTATGCAAATTGTTGGATATGTCAGCAAATAGTTACATTCAGGCTTGACCCAATGTACCACAGGAAATCATCTAAGAAAAACTGCGATGGAGTAAATATTTGAAAATCTGAGAGCAAACAACACTTGTTCAGAGCGAAAAAGTTCCCCTTCCGACAGCTTGCATAGCAGTTTTGCATAGCTCAGGCAAGCCCCTAGGAAAAGAGGGGACAATTGTTACTGTAATGACCAAGTCAAATACATATAATGCCATAAAAATAGTGTGGTAGTGATTTAATGTATGCATTACAAGCTCATCCTGTTTCATTTGTGTGTAACTCTTCTACAGTATCTCTGTGGAATACACAGCGTCTTCTTGAGTATAGTTATTGCGTACCAATCAGTGAAAGAATACTAATGAATTATGAAAAACATTGAGCCCCAAATCCTCTTATTCTCTCTAAGTTGGCACAGCATTTAACAGAGAGCCTCTAGGGGCACATTTTAGCTGTAAATAAATTGATATTGATGTCTAATGTATAACAAGAATATAGAAGTTTCAGAAAAATGCCTGGAATTGAGATAGCATCGTATAATCCAACAGGATCAAATAGAAAGAATTTTATAGCAAACACTGCACATTATGATATTCAGTTTTCCACAAAGGTACTTCATCAAGCAGTGAAAGGATTTTGATATTTCGGATAAAAACATATATTTTAGATTTAATACTATTAAAGATGATATAAATCAGGCAGAGTAAAAACAAGGACTATTTCTCTTTATGGAGAAAGCTGCTAGTACAGCCATTCACAGAGCAGTATCACTCTCATCGTGCAATTAGATAAGATGAGGGGGGTTTTGTTAGCTGAAAACTACCTAATATGACCTGTCTTGAAATTTCCAATTTTCAGTCTTGCATAAAAAAACCCCTTTTTTCTTCCTGGAAGAGGCATGCAGAACTGATCCCAACATCAGGCACTATGAAGACAAGTGTCATATACATTGTACATACTGTTAAAATCACCTTTTTCTTTGGCAGAAGTGTATATTAGTACTAAAAGCTGACCTTCTCCTCTCAGGCTGGAATCACTGAGACATTCCTGGATCTTCTCTGGAAACTCTGGAAGCACAACAAAGTTCAAAGGAATTAGACCTATTTTTTTCCTTCCAAAAACTTCCAGACATCCAGGTATGAGGACAGGTTAGATGACTGCTAACACAGAAAATGATTGGGAAAAATAAACAAGCATTTGCATTTTGGAAATGTAGGAAAAGAAAGGAGGAAAACAAGAATAAAAATAGAAAAAGAACTGTATCATTCATATCTTCCTGACAAGTGAGTGAAGCAAATATACTCAACCTAAGCAAAAGAGAAGGTTTTATCAAACAGAAAGGCTAGTGACATCACTTGCTTCAGAGATACTAAAAGTTAGTGGGTTTATTTGCCTATGTGCTTAACAGCTTTGAATTCTGCACCCATGATTAGCTTTTGGTCTCAATCTTGAGCAGTCAGTGCAAAACTATGTAGTCTATGAGCTCTTAAAGACTGCAGACTATCACTACAGTACCTGCTGACTATGCACCAATCCCATCATCAGAAAGATCTTGAGATTTTTTTTCTACTACCAAGTCTCAAATCTCATGCCCTGAATCCAAAACTTTCTCAAAGTGATGCTTATCTCACATTCTCCTAGGGAAAGCCTGATGGAGCCCCTCTTCACGGGGTGTATAAGACATGACAACTGGTCTGGCATACAGAATTAGGTAGAAGTCACAGATCTGTCTTGTCTTCAATGGAACCATAATTCCATACCTTATCTTTGCATTTGTTTTTTCTAATTGGCCAATAAGGAAGATTTAGTGGCTTAAACTGATGAAGAATCATTACAAGTTTAGGAGATATAAAAGATGCATTAGATTTTAAGTGGCAAAACCTGATAGATCTAAGTATTTGAATAGGAATTTCTACTTGTCAGTAGCACTTGAAAAGTTCCACTTTAATCTCTGAATGCCAGCAAGAATTTCCAGTAATAATCTCTGATTTCAATATGGCTCTTAATGGTGGAGAATTTACCTGACAGAGATTTAATTTTGTGTTTAACTGCATCAGCCATCTCTGTCTACAGGCACGTTACATTATATGACTGTAGTGCTTGAATAATTGGATAGGGTCTTAGCCATCTTAAATTTATTTTACTTATCTTTATATATGAGCAAATGTAGCAGAAAGAATCCAAAATACACCTCAAATTCTCACCAAGGTAATTCTCCAAGGTAAATCCAGTTTAAAAAAAAAAAAAAGTTAAAAGACATCCAATGAATTAAGAGCCTGTTGGTGAAGTAGAAACTTCAAAGGCATATGGTTAGATTATAGAGAAAAAGCAGAAAATTTAAAAAAGTAACATGGGTTTCCTAGGATGGTTAAAAGTTTGTAATCTCATAAATACTGTGTTATATGGTGTAAAATCTCTGAATGCTGAAGTTATAGATGGGAGCTGTCACTGGGGGCAAAGCTGCAGACAGTTTGTACAAATCCTTAAATAGACACATGATGCTTCCAAATCTTCTTGGAAAAGAGAAGTGAGATTTTGTTGCAGTTTTTATGCTGGTGATTATCAGATTGGCAGGTGAAACAGCACAAGGTATGCGAAAATTGTCCTTTGCTCTGTTATCCCCTATGATGATAAGCATCATTCTGCGGTGGCAAGTTTCTATGCCCTTGCAGAGCCACCCCAGACTGGTGAAATACTCACTTGGGATAGCTCTTCTTGGGTGAGTTTATTGTTGAGCTTAATTGTAAACTGTTTGGAGAGCTTATTGTGCCCTCCCAGAAAATATGAATTGTCAATTGCATGGTCACAGGTTGTCATGGCTCTGATTGCAATGTCATATATATTCCCATCTGGGCCAAGTTTGGCTACCTGGGCTCAGCTTTTAGTACAGCTGTGTGGCTTTTAACCAGAGCTGTGTGAGAAAAAACTGTAAGAGAGGAAAAAGTCTCCTTTCCTTGGGAGCTGCTTTTCAGCTCAGCCACTCACCCTCTCCAGATGTCTGGATGTTTCACTTCGATGTCATAACAACAGCATGCAACTCTGAGGTCTTTATGTCAATCTGTAAATTAAATGTAAGTGGGAAAAGTAGCACAGCTCTAGGACACTGAGTGTAACAGTGTTGAATAGTGCAGTGGAGCCTCTGGCCCTGTTCTTACATTCAGAACGTCTAGAGAAAAAAGTAAGGACAATCTGCTTTGCCTCTAAATAGTTTACACCATAATAAAGTTCTCTTAATCAATTCAATTAACCATTATTAAAACAAACTTACATCAGTGATACATATGATATTTCTGGAAACTGCACCATACAGGCTCCTTCCTTAGTTTTAAGTTCTGGGGGTCTTCTTTTCTTTTTAAATATATTTCGTGTTCTAAAGCATTTATTTTCTTCTCTCTTCTAGATTCATTAACTCCTTTTCTTTAGCTTTTAATATCTTATTTACTGAATTTTCATAGAATCAAGAATCATAGAATCAGCACATAGAATGTGCTGAGGTCAATAACCCATCCAGGTTATTGAGTCTGACTCCTGACACAGCACAGGACACCCCAAGAATCACACCATGGAGCATTGTTCTTGAACTCTGTCAGGCTGGTGCTTGACCACTTCCCTGGGGAGCTGTTCCAGTGCCCAACTGCCCTCTGGGTGAAAAGCTTTTTCCTGATAGCCAACCTAAACCTCCCCTGGCACAGCTTCCTGCTGTTTCCTCGAGGCCTGTCACTGGTCCCAGGAGTGAAGAGATCAGCACCTGCCCCTCCACTTCCTGAATGATCAAGATGAAAATTCAGTATTGAGTTTGAATAAGTCTTATGCTTAAACAAGTTATAATTCCAAATGGAAAGAGAAATTAGAGGCATAGGATACTTCTTCTCTGTGTATGTTTATATCAGCTTATGTCAGTTGCAAGTTGATTGGAATCCCCCAGAACCTCTAAGGGAGTCTCTCTTCTGAGAGATGCTGGAGTTTAGCAGGCAGTAAAAATTAGGTCCTTAATCTGAGAAAGCAGAGGATATAAAGACAGGGACTCTCCTTGCTCCTGCATACACTGGTAATCAGTGGTATCAATCTTCTGAATACTGTCATGGTGAGCTGATTTACACAGACTACCATTGATGCCATGATGATTTTTTGCCTTTTCTTTTATATACCTTTTACATATCCTCAGTGCTTTTAGCATACGTATATGTAATTCCTTAAGCCTGATAACTTAGCATAGTCCTAATATTCCATTAAGCCACGAGACCAAACATCCTGGAGGTCTCACAGTTGGGGCCAGAAAGCCCTATGCTATCCTGAGAAACCAAGGTCCTTTCTAGAACACATCCTGTAAACTGAGATAGTCCATCCAGGGGGGAATTCCTTGGGATGGGGGGATATCATGCTATTCATTTAAGCTTCTCATTGGGGAATCTTTGATAGATATGCTACTTTGCAAGGTCTATGAATTGTATACGCAATCTGTCACGTGTGTGCATTTCGTGTGCATTTCGGGGTGCATTTCGGTGCACTCCACCTGGATGAAGTGGTGCATCTTAAGGATCCTTAAATACCAAGGTAAAAACCCATTTTTCCTTAAACCGTATTTGGTGCTTAATTTTAAGACCAGGGAAAGGCAACACCACTACTTCAGAAATGAGGCAAAGCAGAGTTGAACAAAATTACTTTCCAGCCTTAACACATCGCTTGGCTCATGAATTCAGATGTAATTTTAGAAGGCTGTAAAACTTTAAAATAGGCTCCTGACCATTGTGAGCTGACTTGAAGCTAGTGGACCTTAAACTTTGCAGGAGAGCTGATCAGACACTTTAAACATTATTAATTTGCTTTTTTCTTTTATAATTTGAACATTTTAATATAGTATCTGATTAGATGGAATACTATTAAGCTCACAAAATCAAAGACTAGTGCCTCCTTTTTTTTAAAAGACTGCTTATTTCCATAATGAGTTATTTAATCTTCAATTTTCTTTAAGCTCACCCAAAGGGATGTTTATGATCTTCAAAAGAAAGTTTCCTTGCTATATTAAGAAACAGCTAAAACTGAATTCTGATACAGAGGATGAGTTCAGGTTTTAGGGTATTATGAAACAACAGTGAGGTTTATCATGATGATGACCTCAGTTGATTGGATGGCTAATCACTAGAATGACAAGACTGGTGGATGGGTTTTTTGCACATTTTTGCTTTGCAGAAACTTGATTTATTTTGGCAGACTGAAACCTTATAGATCTTTCCTATATATATATATACTTTCTCAAGTATCAAAGTGAGACATTGATACCATCTCTTCTGCAGTAATATTTCCATAATCAAAGAGACATATTTCTATTAGGAGCTGGCATATTTGCATCTTTCAGTTCATCGTTTCCAATATAAACAACAAATATGTGAGCAGAGCAGCTTGGTATTCCACATCTGTATTTGGTTAAAAGAAATCTTGTTTCATAGCATATGAACTGAAGCTGAGATCAACAATATTCTGGCAAATAAATTTCAACCTTGGTTTACCTTTCCTCTATCTTCAAATAAAATAGCATGTGTGTCTTTCAAATGAATTTATTTATACAATGGGTAAAATAGGGA
>NW_008236973.1:2489346-2514743 GCF_000691975.1 Corvus brachyrhynchos | reverse complement strand
ATTTAATTTAGGAAACGCTAAAAGCTTTTGCCTCTTAACACAATAGTTTGCATTCTGTGGCATCAAGATCTTCTGAATAAATATTTAAATATTTATCTTATGATATTCCATCCATGCAGATACAGAAAATATTCATTATAATAAAATAGAAACAAAATCAAAGGTTAAAATAACCACAAAACAGATGTGTTTGTTCCCAAATTACTGTAAATTTCAGGCATAAGTATCCATAATAGGAAACAGACATTCTCATTTCCTGGTACAGTCTTGTAACACAAGGAATTTTAAAATTGTACACAGAATGAAATAACTGGAAAATATAATGTCTGTTTTACAGGAAGTTCAGATTGATATTTTTTATTCATTCTGCATCAGATTTATTTAAAAAAATCAGAATCAAAATTTCCCAGAAAAAAGTGGTGGAGGTGGGAGTGCATATACAAAACAACTTCTCCAAAAAACATAACAGCTATGAATCAATATCAATAAATAAAATACAATAATGTGACATGTATTTAAATGAATGGTTTATGAGGAATGTTTGGGTGTGGAAACAGAATGACAATAGTTTATTTGGAAAGAAATATTTGAAACCTAATGAAAAATAATTCCCCAGTCAAAATTATTTGATTTTGATAGTGATGAAACAAAATGAAAATTATAGCTTAAGGGGGAAAAAAATCTCCTTTTAGAGACTGTTCCTACAAAATATTTTATTTTCAGCAACCCACATATTTGAAACCCATTTGTTATACGTTTCCTACTGCATGTAGTGAAGAACATTTAGTCACTGGTGGTACCACTGATATTCTTTGGCAAAGATACCTTGTGGAGAGTATTTTTCCCTCCTATCTGGTCACTGTTGCTGCATTATTTGTGTGTTTTGCCAGCCCTATCGTGAGGTTGCCCAAAGTCTCAGAATGGGACTGGGAACAAAGCCCAGCAAAAGAGAAATACCAACAGCAGTCCTGCAACCCTCATGGGCAGAAGAGTCTCTGTAAAAGCTGATTTTTATTCCATAGTACACATGCAAAATGCAGTTTTCCTGAACTCAGACTGCCCTTAATGCTCAAAAATGACAAAGTTCCTTGGGGAGTCCACATTTGTAACACTATCCTTGTCAGATTTAATCAGGTTTTCTACCAGTTAGCCATTTATATTTTGGTTATGTAGTCTATATAAAATACACTTGTAAGCTATCTAATAGACATCTCTGCTTGTACAACATGATATCTCAGGTCCTGATGCACAAAGCAGACACTGAGACTGACCCAAGTATTTCCTAAGGAAGATGAACTGTCACTCAAACCAACACAAAATACCCTGGTGATCCAAATATAAAAAGCCTTTTAGAGGTTGTTCTTCACAGATGTAGCATTTCTTTGCTGCTGTAAAACACTCATAATATTTGAAGTGAGTTTCACAGCAAAAGTTTTATCACTGGGAGAAATAGGTGTGCTCTTCTGAGGTTCCTCGTTGCTACATAAAATCCTTCATTGCAATCTCATCCTCTTATTTCCTATATATAGTGTTTAATATATTCATCTTTTGCCTGGTCAGTGTTCGGGCGCAGTTCTAAGTGAATGAGTGAGTATCTTTATTTGTGGAAGTAATGGTTTAAAAAGTTTTTCAGCCTTTGCCAGTAGCTTTTCTCCAACTCTGTTTTTGACAACATCTCGGCTCATAAGTATTACTACTGTTATTAATGCCTACACTTTGAGATTGTGGAATACTGAAAAAAACAACAACAAAAAAGATAAAATGAAGTAAGGAAATTAGGCTGAAGCAGATACTTTAAAAATATTTCATAAAATGTTGAAATGAGAACCCTACAAGACACAACATTATTGGCTGTGGTAATGTCACAGAATACCACAGATTCACCCAGACAACAGCAACAACAAAAAAGTAAACCATGGAATTTGAACATATGGCCTAACTTTAAATGCACACATCATGACTTTAAATAGTTCAAACATCCATAACTCTATGAGTCAGGCAAAGATTAGACATGAAATAGACATCATCCTTTGCATATAAGAAGTACCTTCTGTACCAGCATCTTTAGGGTTACAGAAAATCATGTGCTATAAGTGAGGCTGACAGGGAACAGATCTCACTGTCCATAGACAGCTTGTTCGCTGTCAATGAGTAAACATGTACTGGACACCACTAAGGTAGAATGTATCAAAATCTGAAGGCCACATCACTATTCATTTCTATATGAATGCAGTTTCTCCAGCCAGTTCTCCTGAAAAAGCTCAGCTTGCTTAAGAGGTTATTCCATGAATATTCTTGGAAAAATTAATTAATTAGTCAGTCACAACCTGACGTACTCCTGAGTATACATAACAACTGCAGAATTTTTCTCAAAATACTCACAAACTTTGGGACAAGTTGAACTGGAATCATATCACACTTTCTGAAGGCAATTTGTTTATTCCAATAAGGTACAATTTCCTGATGTCATTGAAAATATGAGTGATTGAAACACCTCTCAAGTTCATAAGGGGCCTCTTCCTTTCCAACTGGTAGGTGAAATTATTCAGTTGTGCTCTCTTTGAAGACTTCATTTTCACAGTGAGGAATGGATATGCTTGCAAAGCATCAGTTAAAAGCAGTTAAAATTTATTTTGATTCAGAAAAATTACCATTTTGAGAGAGAGAATTTCTGTTGTGACTTCTCTCTTCCTACTCTCTTTCCCTCCCACCATTCTCCACATCTACACAGTAAAAGCTGTGGATGATTTTTAAGTTCCCTTTTGTGTAATTATTGTGACAACCCAGCCAATAACATCAAAGTTTCCCTCAGTGAGGAAAAAAATCTTTTCTATGGAAAATGGTTAAAGTACTTCCTGGAAATGACAGTCCACAGGGGAAGGGGCAAAAATGAGCTGAATTCATCTCTTGAAAACCAGGAAGAATTGACAGCTGTAGAGAATGAAACTGATTGAGCTTTTCCATTCTGTTCTACTGATACCTCTCATGCAGTGTGACTCAGATGATTAAGGCTACGTACTCAATCTGTTCTGACACAACTCAGGTTATCCGGAATCATGTGTATTGTGTGTGTATGACTGAGTGAGAATGAGATGGGGAAGGAGGGAAACTGTGGGCATATATGCATGGTAAATACAACTTTATCTTCTAGTTGGTTTTGCAGTCTTAGCAAAGAGAATCATAGAATCATAGAAGCACAGAATCATACAATCATACAATCATACAATCATAGAAGCATAGAATCATAGAAGTATAGAATCACAGAATGGCCTGGGTTGGAGGGGACCTTAGAGGTCATCTTGTTAAAATTAGTTTTGTGCAGTTGCACAGCCACTTGGAAGTCTGCTAGTGTAATGACCCAGGCTGTGGTCAGCCAATGAACTGTTCTACGCAGCCATACTGTCCACACTGGGGGCAGCAGCTCCTGGCCCCTCTCTAGGTGATTAACGTAACAGTATTAACTAAGAACTCTGTCTGGTTGCCTTTCAAGACTGGAAAGAATAACTCAGACACTGTCTAACCTCATGTGTGATATGAGATACAGAATATCCAAAAAAAGAGACAATACCAAGACTGCCAGTCTCCACACAAAGACAAAAATAAGTGTTCTTCCTAATGTCCTGAGAGAAAAAGCACAAAATGTGTCCTTTTAGTTTCTCAGAATTCTCCATATCTCCCCCGCCTTGCTTTCTTCCTTTTAACTCTGAATCCTTTTATTACCTCTAATCATTTGACAAGTAGATGCAGTTTAATGTCTAGTTTGTGAAGCTTTCATTCTTTGAATTGCTGAAGCTGGTTATTTGTGTTGGGTTATTGGTCACTGAAGTCATAGAATATTTTTTCTGCTTGAAGCTTATACTGTAGAAATGAAATTAATCCCAAATAATAAATTAATCTGCCCAATTGATAATAAGTTTTTATCACAATATTGTTAATAATTTAAAACGAAGAAGATTTTTATTATGATCACTCTAGATAGGCACTCACACATATTTATATTCATAAATATAGATATATAAAGCCAGCATTAACTCGTGCTCTTTTTCAAAATTTAATCTTAATTTTTTCCAACAGGTACAAAGTAAAGTAGATTTAATTTATCTAGGTGAGCAAAATTGCCACTAAATCCTTCTGAGATTTTATAGCTATGCTTCTGTATATGAAAGATGACTTTATTCTTATGTGATACTATCTTGCCATCACTGTGTCTCATCTAATAGACAGGACCGTATCTCTTTCAAATGTATTGTCTAAAATTATGTTAATGGTAAAGAGATGAGATGTTTAGATATATTGAGGTATTTAGTCTATGTGGTTGCCATGATGCATCAATAATCCAGTTTATCTTAGTTCTTTCCCTTGTTAAGAAAGATTAAAAATAAAACCAACAGAAAAGCATGGTTTTTTTTCTGTTCTTTGAGTTCAGTTTGCCAGATTTCTGTTAGTACTATGATATTTCAAAGGTTTCAATCATGTCCCAAGCCAGCTGAAAACACAAGACCATTCTATTTTTTTCTACATTATATATATGCAACATATATAAAAGGTTATAATATGTAGAATAATTTATAATTGTAAGAAATCACAAATCTTCATCATGTTAGTTTTGTTTGGTTTTGGTATCTTGACTTCAATGACTAAAGTATCTGTTAATGAAAATGATTTTGTCTTCTGAAGTTCTGAATTATTTTTTTTAAATCACTAGATTGCCTCTTTTTTTTTCAAAGACTATTGATAATTGTTTATTCTTACATTTTCTCTATAATGTATGTAGCTTTCCCATCTTATAACTCAGTTTAGTTCAATTTATGTTAGGAGTGATTTTTAGCTTTGTTTCCTTTAAATGAGAATCTAATACAGTGAAAGCTTCATCCACTGCTGCCACAGTCCCTCTTTCCTTTCCTTGAAATATAATCCCAGGCATTTGTTTTATTGACTTGTTTCTTGAGAAAGTGCATGTTTTGAAAGAGCAAAGATTCTGCTCTAGAAGACTTAATGGAAAAGATAGAGGATTTTTCCTCCCTCTGGCAATTTAACACATGGTGTCCTCACATCCACCTTCCATCTTTTCCATTGACACATTGAAAATTACATAGGAAAGCACTAATAGAATTAAACTAATACTTAAAAGTTTTCCATATGAAATATTTTATAAGAGAAACATTTATTGTATTTATAAATATTTGAGTTTAGCTATTCATGTTCTTTAAGAAGGAAAAAAGCCTCATATCGAAGCATAGTTTGTAAAGTGAACACCACACTCAATATACAGGCCAATGTGTATTTCACTGATAGTTTCAGGTCTTGTTACATAATGCATGTTTTAAAACTCTGAAAATTTTGGACTTCCTAGGAGGTAGAGAAAAATTCCCAACCAAGCAAAATCTGTATTTCCCTGTGTAAAAGAAGGAATACTGGCCGATCAAAGGCCATAGTATCTGCTTTACTATTAGAAAAAATTCCAGAAAATTCAAGAAATTTCAGTTCCAGATAATGGACTTCTACTAAAGCTAAAAAGCCACTACTCATTGTCCCTGAAACAGAGAAAAGACTTTGGACTACTCTGGATCTTCTTACTCAGCTGGGTCAGCCGTGGAACTATGCAAATGCTAGTGGGCAGAGTTGCATGAACAAATATGAGATAGATTCTTCCACTTCTATACTTCCTCCTGGGTAGCACATATTTAAGCATGAAAGTAAGATGGCTGTGTAAAACCTTTTGTGCTTATAAAGTGCAGGAAGGGTAGGAGAGATTATTTGGGGTGTTTGTTAGGAAAGTAGGCATTTAAATCATGTCTGATGTGGTAAGAGAAGAGAGGGACTACGTTCTGGTCTACCAGGTAACCCACTACAGCTAAACTGCAAACACATACATAATTTTCCTTTTTCTCCAGAAAAAGACAAAACTGCTTACTGGGTACAGTTCTTGGCATACTATTTCCAGACAATGGCTGAGCACTGTCTGGAAATGTAAGAATTAGCACAGGCCAAAGCTGTGAAGGCAGTGTACTGACAGATACATGGATGAGCCTTGTCTAGTACTCTGTGTAGCCTCGCTGGGTAAAACAGAGCAAAAGGGAACCAGAATATTAAAAATATCAATATAGACTATATGCAAGTTTGAAATCAGCTGCAGGGAAAAGAAAATAGGAAAGGATACAGAGTGGGAGGCATTCATCTGAGAAACAGATCTCAGGAACAGGTATATTCATGCATTCTTTAGAAATACGGACAAGAATTCAAATATAATTTTGGGACAAAGCTGAGGATTTGTGAATCAGAGGAGGAAGATGATTTGTATGAACTGAGATTGGATACACAAAAATCTTCACAGAAGCCCACAATTGCGTTATTTACTTCTGCTTCTGAATAAAAATTTTCTGTCTTGCTTAAGTAGACACATGGGTTTGCTCATTTTCTTGTTACCATGTATGGTGCACTGTTCAATATCCATCCTAAAAACTGATGTACACTTTCAAATATGAGTCATTAACCAACTTACTCCTATTAGATCTATTTTATGAAGAGAACATGTGGGTTCATACTAAACAGGTTTAAGGTGTTAGTGATCAGGAAAGACCATCTGTGAATATATAACTATTACCTGACCCAGCATTCCTGTTTCCAAACAGCTGACTATGATCACTAATTAAAAATAGAAAAACTCTTGCTTTATTTCACCTAACCTTGAATCCTGTGTGCAGTTTTGGGTGCCACAACATAGGATATAAAGCTCCAAAGGAGGGCAACAAAGATGGTGACAGGCCTTGAGGTGTGGCTGAGGTCACTTGGTATGTTCAGCCTGGCGGCAACTGAGGGGACACCTCATTGCAGTTAGAACTTCCTTGAGAGGGGAAGAGGAGGGGCAGGCACTGATCTCTTCTCTGAGGTGACAGGACCCATGGGAATGGCATGAAGCTGTATCAGGAGAGATTTAGATAGGAAAATGTTCTTCGCCCAGAGCGTGGTTGGGCACTGGAGCAGGCTTCCCAGGGAAGTGGCCACAGCACCAGCCTGACAGAGTTCAGGAAGTGTGTGGACAATGCACATGGTGTGACTTTTGGGGATGGTCCTGAGCAGGGCTAAGAGTTAAACTCAATGATCCTGGTGGGTCTTTTCCAACTCAGCATATTCTGTGATTCTGTGATTCATTGTTGCAAATGTCAGTAAAGCAATTGAAGTATCAAAACTGTGGTGGGTGATGTAATCAAGAGTGGGAAAACAACTTTCTGTTTAAAAGTTTGTTTAAGAGCAAAAGGTGCATACATCTCCTGGTCTTCCTTCTCATTATTCATGTACTGTGGATATGAAACTTTAGTAAGCAATTAAAATTGAATTTGTAATGAAAAAAAAAACATGTTCTACAGAATGCAGTAGCAAAAAATGCTATGAAAAGATATAATCACAAACCATAGATTAGTAATAAAGGCTTCATTTTATCACCTAGCAACCTTACCCATACCTGCTACTGTTGCAAACAATCTAAAATAAAAGATTTGTGATTCATTGAAATTAGTTATACAATTTATGCTATTATTGACATTCATAAAATTATAACCAGTGAGATGGAACATACTGAAATAAAACCAAACTCTCATCTAGATTGGTCATTTCAGGTGTCAGTTTTCTTTTTTATTAAATCAGTCCTAGAAAGAATGGAAATGATAAGCTGACTATATTGGTTTTCAGTCTGTGATTAATGAAAGGTTGTTACTAGGATTTTCAGATAATTAAAAAATACAAAAAAGGAATGCTATGTAACAAGCAAGATAGCAAGTATCTATACAGTAAATAATGTACTCCAAAACAGTTAAGTGGAAAATAAAATGGGCAACAAACAAACCTCTCTGTACTCAGTCACACGGGTTTTTAATCACCTTTGTAGCTTGGTGTCCTATCTAATTTTACATTAATTTTTTCCGTGTCCAAAGGAGTTTAATTATAATGAAAAGCATCATTGTTTGGAAGACAAAAGGTAGTAAAAATTAAAATCAGCATGTTTATTTTACTTTTCTGTTTAAATGGTGACAATAATTGCAATAATCACAGGTCCTGCAGCCATCGCTATGCAGCATCAGATGAGACCATCTTTAAAGTGCTCCTTCTAGCATCCAAATGTAGACATTGGTTCTCACTGTGGCAGATTTATCCCCTAGTCTGCAGCTGTTGGTGTTCAGGAACCCTAATGCATGTTTTAATGCTGTGGACTGGATAAGGTTTTATTTGAAGGGAAGCAGCACCATCTATTGCAACCTGATAGCTTAGCTCTAGATGATATAAAGAGAGACATGGCACGAGCCCAGTTTTCAACTCTTTCTTGCATGCACTTTCATAAATTTGTCCTTGTCCAGCTCCTAACGAGATTAGGATCTCACTTAGCATATAATAAAATGCAGGGACAGGGGTGTGTTCCATGCCTGCATGCATCTAATAAAAAGTCAAATCTAAGAGACATACCTGTTTACAAACTGAGATAATATAATAGCATAAGCCTGGTCCTGACTAACTGTTGCTTTTAAATGACTTGGCTGGAGATTTCATTTCTGAAGTGGGAGGACAGTCAAAAGTTATGAGCATATTTTACCCAGGTGATATTCTCTCAAAATTTTCGTCCAAAAGCAGCATTAATGTAGGTGTGCAGTACAGTATGTTCTTCTAATAATGACAGTGCCATTGTCATCCATCTATATTTTTGGTTCTTCTCTTTTTTCCAGACTGTCTACAAAGCCTGGCTCTGTTCCCAGTATTTTGAAGTCACACAGTTTCACTGCAGCAACAGAATTCCTTGCAAGCAATACTGTTTGGAGGTTCAAACGAGGTGTCCCTTTATATTACCAGACAATGATGATGTCATCTATGGAGGACTATCAAGTTTCATCTGTACAGGTATAGTATAGAGAAACTAATTTCAATTGTTTTCATAAGTCTAAATGTCATGGATTTAGTTCTGAGAGCCTGAAGGTATTCCACATCAGAAAGATTTGTTGGAGGTGCTAGGATTTGAGCTCAGATCTAGTAATGCACAGCTATGATGCAGCCTGCCAGTCATCAGCTTTACAAACCAAACTTGCTACAAGAAATTTTTTTCTGGTTATTTCTTACACAATTATTTTGTGGAGATTTCTGTTACTTCATGTCACACAATACTCAGAGTAAAGAGGTTGCATATCATGCAATATTCAGAAAAAAAGAGAAAGGCAGGTCCAGTTTTTAGCATATTCACCTTTGTCTGCCTGCATTCTTATGCCAGATGAATCAACAATCTGATGCACAGCATTCAAAATTGTCCAGCAGATGTCAGAAAGTGTTTAAGAAAAGATAGTGAAGAAATTCAAGAATCAGTTGTTCACCTGTGAAGAACTAATCGTTGCTTGTTTCCTCTTGAGTCTTGTTATTCCCAGTAAATTGGTAAAAAGGAATTTCAATACTTAGACCATTTGACACCTTTGTCCAAATATCAGAAATTAAACTGCCATCACCTCTACATTAGGGCTTCACTGGAAATCTTGATAGTAAATAAATTGCCTAAGGTAAGCTACTTAAAAACAGAATCAATTATAAAAATCCATAAATTTTATATACATCTCAGATGCAGGCATAAGGAACATGGCAACTCACTTCACCTTATACCCCGTGTTTGGATTTAGGGTGATTCTGGTAGCAAGGTACTTACTGGATTTTTTCCTTGGAGATTAAGCCTACTGCACACAATCAAGCAATATCCATCCATATGCAAAAGAAAATACCATGAAAAGTGAACTGAGTTAAAATTTCTTATCACCTCTAAGGTAATGATCCTTAGCACTTCAAGGCATTTTGTAAAAATTAGTAAATAGCCTTCCCACATGCATATGCAGTAAGCAAGTGAGCATTATTGTCCAGTTTAAGGAAGTATAGTAGAAGTGAGCGACTTAGGAAAATTTTGTTTACCACAAGTGCACAATCTATACATATGACTGTGTGTTCATGTATATACATGTGTACACACACACATACACAAGGACAAGAAACCAAAACAACAGTAAACAAAATCATCTTGGCATGTATTTCAGAAAATCTTTGAGGAAATACATATCCATCTCTTCTTTTTCCTAGTATAACTCATAATCCAAATTCCTTCCTAAAACACACAAAATAGATGATTTTGAAAAGATTAATGATGTGTCTGAGTTTGGGATGAAAAAGCAGCTTTAGGGGAGGATTAAACTCATTTTATTGCAGGTATTAATAATGTGGGTATCTACACGTAAACTCTGTGACAAAGCTCTCACTAGAGTCACTGGTGTAGTCAGTAGAGCTGAGAGCTATTTAATTCACCTTAAGCAGGCACCTGCACCGGATGAGAGGACTTGCTCACATTGCTGGCTGTACTCTATTTGCTTTAGTTGCTGTTAGTCACCAGGGTCTTATTGCAGACACTTAAAATCAGGGTGACCTAAATCTCATCTCAGCAGTCCACTAACTAATATTTGGTTGAACTTTTTGCCCTCTCAAGTCCAATGCCAGCAGCGGCAGAGCAGAGCTTGTATTCACAGACCCTGGGAATGAGTATGCTGGCCCTAGACAGTGTGCAAGAGAAGATGCTGAGGACAGGTACAAGGGAGCAATTCAAACTTTGTTTGGAATAGAGGCCCATTTTCACCCTTATTAAGCAGCAGCTCACCATAAGAGTACTTCCTGCCACTAAACAATGAGAAATTAGGCTATAGTCTGCTGTGGGAATAAAGAATCATACCTCTCTGCCGTTTAATGAAAACAGATTTTTTTCATGCAAAGTAAAGTGAGTTCAACAGCAGATAAAACACTACCTCAGCATAGCTTGTGACTTGACAGATAATTTGAAATCCTTTTGCAGAAAAACAGCTGAAAGCAGGTCACCCATGTCTTGAGGGACATCCTACTGCACTTTCTGCGAGTTTCTGTCTGGCATACATGTTCTAGTTATTAGTCTGTCTCTTCACTAGAAAAACACAAAAGTAAGGTCAAAAGGTATTTTTCTTTAACATTTAGGTGTCAAGTAACAAGAAAAGGTATACAAGGGATAGCTGGTTTTATTTGGTATTGACTAAAGCCCAGAGCGCAGGATGAAAAATGTTACATGTAATTTTCCCATTGTAGCCAGGTAGAGGCTGGTGTGGTTCCATATCTCCATGCTGGGAGGTGCCTTGGCAGTAGGAGCTGCCAACTCCGGTTTCAATCCTGTCCTACCACAGCAGTTAGTCAGAGCACAGAGACCTGCTGGAGGTGAGGGCCTGGCAGCATTGGTGGACAACAGGGAACCCACATTACCTCTCAAGGCAGGATTTTTGTGGTGTTGGAATCTGAAAAAAAAGTACTGGAGGCTGTAAAAGGAAATAATAAGAAGGGTTCTACCCTTCCTTGGAAGGTCCACATGATGAGAAAACAGCATAGGACTAGATATTTTTCCCCAAGAAATACTGCAGTAGTTGTATTTGTCATTAAATTAAAAAGAAAATAAATTGTAGTTTATAATATGGATTAATACTGACTTCTTGGAAATTTATGAACTCATGTAATAAGCAACAAGTATTCTAGCCTGAGAATGTCTAACTTGATCACCTCCAAAGAAAGCATATATCACCAGAACTCATCTTTTGTAGAAATGCATATGAGGGTGTGGAACAACTGCAGTGCAAAAGAAAGTGCTTGGGAGATTAATCAAAACAATCAGAATCACAGTGTGGTTCTGATTATGGAAATATGCAGTTAGATAGAAAGAATTTAGTGTTCCCTTCTTGTCTCCTTTCTTCTTGTCCCCTTTCTTCCAGGACAGAAAGAATGAAGTTGATCCTTCCATCAGGTGCTGTGTTGTGACATGCTGGTTTTGATTTTCAGATTCATTAAAACTAAGTGATTACTTTCAGTTTTGGCCTTTGGAGTTTATATCCATATGATTAAAGTTTCCAGTGGTTTCATCCAATGTTTCTTTCAACAGCTGTCTAGAACTGCCCATGCAAACTAAAATCTCATTTGAGGGAGATAACAATAGTTTCCAGGTGTACATACACACACATGGCAAATTACAGTGAATTAGTCCCATGCAAAGTTCCAGGTCAAGGTTTTTAACTGTAACTCCTAAGAAAACAGTGTTCATACCAGTAGGATTATTTTCCATTGTAGATGTAGTCATCTCTTCCTTAACTAAATAAGGAGATGGGCTACAGCATCACCCTACCATGCCCCAACCATTAATGCACATTTGCTCTACAAAATTAGACTAGAGCTAGAGTGAGGAAAAATCCCTTCAGAGGCATTTAGGGTTGACATGAGATAGATACTCAGTACCAGCCACTTTATTGTACCGATCTTCTCGTATTCCCAAAATTACTTGTTAATATGGACATAGCCTTTTCTGACTGCTGGGAGAAAATGCTGTCCATGTGCAAAGTCTGGACCACTTTAGAGTGCAGATTTAGTGCTAATTGTGTTGCTAAGGGCTTTCTTTGTAATGACCATGACTTATGATCTTTTTGTGCCCTGTGATATAACAGGGCCATCACCCAGCATCAAGTCTCAGGCACGAAATCTCAGCCACATGCTCACACTCTTTATCTGTACAATAGATGTCATGACATTTAATGGAGAAGGAGAGTTCCACTTTGAAGGAATGGAAGGAAGTGTAGTGGGCAGTAACAAGGCAGAGATGCATTGCAATAATTTCTTCCAAAAGTAGCATGGCACCCTTTAGTTCTTCCTAAAACTCCTAAGAGCAGTGCCATCAGAACAAGTCTTCTGCCATCAAGAGGAGAATCAAATTTGTCTATTATCCTGTGTTGAACAGACCTCTGATACTTTTCAATTAGAAGTAGAAAGTAAAGGGAGAGAAGAGGTAAGTAGACAGGTGATTCAGGTGCTCTAAATCACTAATATCTTTCAGTTCATATTAATTTAGACTCCTAATGTTATGTGTTCTGATTAACATCTCAGTTGTTTGGAACGCAGAGCATGAATCAATTTTTGGCAAATAACAATGACATATATTTATGTGATCCATGCAAAGTAACACTTCCATGGAAACTCTACCTCCTTTAGAGTAAAGAATTCACTGTAAATGTGTTACAGTATGAAACTGTCAGTCATACTTCATAGCATACACTGACCTTTCTAAGGACATAGTGAGAATTATTACAGAGAATTCTTATCAATCTGTAGAAGTTTGATGCCTAAGAAAGCTCAGCAAAAGTATTAGAATAAATTCTTTAAACTGCAGCTTCCTCTCAAGGGGCAGATGTGTGACTGGGTTTCACCAACAGATTTAGCTATAGCGTGTCTGTTTCAAAACAGATGCCCTGACTTCAGTGCAATTTGAAAAGCAATTTCCTTGAGAAAATGTGATATAAAGAAAGCAAGACAATCTATTTTTTGTAGAACAATTCAAGAAGAGAAAATCTCTCTGAATTCAATCTGCTTTATGTTGTTCTTGACAAATTAAAAAAAACTATGTATTTGATCAAAATTCTTCCTCTAAAAATGTCTCATAATAATGTGTGATTTGCCTCCTGTCTGCACCTCTTAGTAGGTCCTAAAATATCAAAATATTAAGCTAACACAGACAGCAGAACAAATCCCTTTTATGTTTGACAAGCATGGTTTAAATCATTAGTAGCTATGGATCTGCTTGCAGGGAAAATTTGACATGGTTTTTGCAGCAAAATCTCTCAACTAAATAGCTCATCTTTTTGAGTCTCGTGCTCTTCTAGTCTTGAATACTGGCGCTTTCCCATGAGTGAGGTCCCATATCAGAATAGGTTTATTTTCTGTAAACCATCTTCTCCTAGAAAAATGACCCAGACAATTAACTTACTGATATCCCTAAACTTTCTATGGTGACACAGTACTTAGATATGTGTGACCTTTTTGTATCATATCACAATAGTACATCCTTTTAATCAAAGATTCTACATATAGAAGCAAAACTGGAGGGAACTGGGAAAAGCCAAACGCTTTCTAGAAGCAAGTTTTCCTGTATCTCGGAACAGTAGCGGTGAAAATCTTCATTGTATAGTTTTGAGAGTCAGCTATTTACTCATTGTTCTGACTTGTAGCAGCTCAGTTTTAGAGGGGTAACGCTGATTTACACCAGCAGCAGGAAATTGGCCCTATGCATAATTTAGGGAAGAAATTAATGTATTGTGAAGAAATACAATGAATTCTTCTTGGATTTGGACACATACACATAAGAAAATGTTCATGAGACAACTATCTGTAATAATCACCAACATACAGTGATAAAAAAACTTAAAACACAGCAACACAAATCTCCAACCCAGATCTCCTCCAACAGCTGGAATGGAGTCTGTAATGGAAGTCAGCCTTTTCCAAAGAGCTGAACAGTCTTATCACCAGTTTAAGAATAATCTGTTTGACTAAAGAATAATTTATTCATCTTCGATATTCTTCTACATATAATTTTATTTCATTTTTATAATATGAAAGGTATAAAATACATGTCTAATCATCATAATGTGTCACAGACACAGCAATTTAGAAATTGAGAAGACCATCTGGATGAGATCAAAAAGTGCTGGCTTCCAGATCAGTTGTAAGCAAGCAGTGAAATCTATTCATATAATATCTAATGTGTTCTCTTGAATTCCATAGTTGGAAAATGTTAATATTAAAATCTCAGAAATATTTCCTCAGAAACAGAAATGTCATGCTGAGTGCTGGCATTCCATGATACAATGATGTCACTGCTGGATGGATCACTCTTGGCAGACATTATTTACTTTGGGCTTCACAATAAAATGAAATATTCAAAACTTCTGGTATACTACATCCACTTCTCTTGTTTCAACGTCTTTACTTCAAGCACAAGAAGCTTCATATACCTCTCAAAAATAATCATAAATCTGTGTGAAAAATGACCACAGGTTAGAGCTCTACAGAAAGAAAAAGAGGAAAAAAAGCATAACATATCATAAGATCTGTTTTGTTTCTCTGGCTTCCCAAATACTTATCCAGCAATGACAACACAAATATCAACCAGACCAGTTTCCCATGATGCAGAATAGTATGGCTCCATAACTCTTTCTGTAGCAAAAAAACCAAGAAGCCAAGTCAGATCACCTGCTGCAGATTCAAATCCAGCCACAAGTGTCACATATCCTGACAGTGCTGAGAGTCATAGACAGCAGCCTGTGAGTTAGATGGTGATCTAGCTGATCAGCAGACCATGCATGCGTAGACAGTCTTTGTGATTTCAATTTTTGTTTAAGAACTTGCTTGAGGTTTGCTGCTTTTTCTGCAAAGCACATTCCACAAAGTGAATATGATATTCATGCTGTCACTCCTTTTTCAGTCTGATTCAGCTGAGCAGGACATACAGGATTTATAGCCTGTGAGTTAGATGGTGATCTAGCTGATCAGCAGACCATGCATGCGTAGACAGTCTTTGTGATTTCAATTTTTGTTTAAGAACTTGCTTGAGGTTTGCTGCTTTTTCTGCAAAGCACATTCCACAAAGTGAATATGATATTCATGCTGTCACTCCTTTTTCAGTCTGATTCAGCTGAGCAGGACATACAGGATTTATCTATTCATGTCTCCATTAACAATCTCAGTGGAACCAGTAGCCTTAATACTTGCATCAGCATTAGTAACACAGTCCCTACAGATGTTACTTCTGTGCTGATTATCAAAATGTTATCTTCATGTGGAGAAAAACCTACCTGATTATAAAGAAAAGAGAGAGCTTTTGCATGACCTTTGTGAGTGAAAGTATATCTGACTGGAGAATGGTTTGAAACCAAGTCTTCTGGCAAATTCTAGCTCCTTGATTATAATAAAGGTCCAAGAACCTCCATATGGACTAAGATTTATGCTGGTGAAAGATAGCTGAGTGCTGGGAAGAGTTGGGAAATGAAGAACTGAGAATTTTAAGTAAAAAAGTGAAAAGCAAAATTCATTTCAAGCCAGTAACAGCTGTGAGGTCAGCCTCAGGAATACAATTACCAAATATCCAAATAACATAAAGTAATGAGGTGTACAAACTGAACTATAGAGACAAAAGAGGAAGGGGGAAGCCTTGGTGGTTTGAGAAATCCTTTTTATTTCTTATACGCAAGTATTTAATTTTTAAACAAAACGGAAGTCAAACAAAAGGGAGAGAAGCAAATGCACAGGCAGTGGGAACAAGGACAGGTAACCTTGGAAAAGCATAGAGATGAAATCAGATTATGTAAGGATGGGCAAGGAACTGAACGTGGCAACGGATGCAAAGAATAAAAAGAAGGGCTTCTATAGGCATATTAGCAAGGAAAGGAAGGCCAAAGGAGGCGTATCCCCATAAACAGTGTTGGAAAACTGATAACAGTGGATGAGGAGGAGGCTGAGGTACTCAACAACACTTTTGCCTGAGTCTTCAATGTCAACCTCTCTCTTCCTATATCTCTTGACTGGATGGACAACAGGATGTAGACTGGAGGAGCAAAGTCCCTCCCACTGTAAGTAAAGATCAGGTTCACGACCACCTGAGGAACATGAATGTACATAAATCTATGAGACCCAATGAGTCACACCCCCAGAGACCCAAGGTAATTGGCTGATATAGTTGCCAAGCCACTCTCCATGATATTTGAAAAGTCATGGCAATCAGGTCAAGTCCCAGATGACTTTTAAAAGGGCAACATTGAACCCATCTTTAAAAAGGATAATAGTAGATAGGTCAAGGAAGATGCTGAGAACTAAAAACCTGTCAGACTCACCTCTGTGGCTGGAAAGATCATGGAACAGATCCCTTCTAGAAGCTGTGCTAAGGGACATGGTGAATGGGAAGGTGATTTGAGACAGTCAACATGGCTTCACCAAGTGCCTGACCAACCTAGTGGTCTTCTACAATGAAGTCTTATTTAATATCTTTTTTAATGAAGAGATCAAGTGCACCCTTAGTAAATTTGCAGATGATACCAAGATGAGTGGAGTGGTTGACACGCCTGAAGGATGTGATGCCAACCAGAGGGACCTGGAAAAGCTCAAGAAGTGGGCCCATGGGAATCTCATGAGGACAAGACCAAGTACAAGGTGCTGCCTGGGTCAAGGCAACCCCTGATATCAACAGCGGCTGGGGGATGAACAGATCAAGGGCAGCCCTGCACAGAAGGACTTGAGGGTGCTAGTGGATGAGAGACTGGACGTGATCCAGCAATGTGCACTCACAGCCCAGAAAGCCAAATGTGTCCTGCGATGCATCAAAAGCAGCATGGCCACCAGGGCAAAGGAGGTGACACTGCCCTTCTGCTCTTATGAGACCCCACCTGGAACACTGCATCCAGCTCTGGGGTCCTCAGCACAGGATGGACATTGACCTGTTGGAACCAGTCCAGAGGAGGGATACCAAGATGATCAGAGGAATGGAGCACTTTTCCTATGAGGAAAGACTAAGAGAATTGGGATTTTTCAGCCTGGAAAAGAAAAGGCTTTGGCTGCCCTAGTTGTAGTCTTCCAGTACCTGAAGGGAGCCTGCAAAGAAACATGGAGAGAGACTTTTTTTATAATAGTGTGGGGTGATAGGACAAGGGGAATGGTTTCAGACTGAAAGAGTAGGCTTAGATTAGATATTAGGAAGATATTTTAGGAAGAAATTATTGTGAGGGTGGTGAGGCATCAGAACAGGTTGCCCGGAGAAGCTGTGGACTCCCCATCCCTGCAAGTGTTCAAGGCCAAGTTGGATGGGGCTTTGAGCAACCTGGTCTAGTGAAATGTGTCCCTGCATATTACAGTGTGGATACTGCAACACGTGTATCAAACAAGGAGGCCCGTGGAAAAGAAATATCTATGGACCGATTCTTGATAGATGTTTCAGAGATGTTTATTTCTCCAGCCGCATGGCCGGGGCTCTGCTGAGGAACTGAGGCAATCATGGGACCCGAGGGTCCTTGCCCGTGCAGGGGAACACAAAACAAGCAATGGGGAATGAGGCTGACCAGGGGCCAGGGAAACCCCTTGCCTCCCCCCCAGGGCCCCTGTCCCAGGGCTACATGGCAGGGGGAGGGCCCCAACACCATCATAGAAGGTCACTGGATTGGTCAGGCAAGACTTGCCCTTGGTGAAGCAATGCTGGCTGTCTCAAATCACCTCCCTGTTCTCTGTGTACCTTAGCAGAGTTGCTAGGAGGATCTTTTCCATGATCTTCCCAAGCACAGTGGTGAGGATGATGTCAGTAGTTCCCAGGGTCCTTCCTTCTACCCTTTTTAAGATGGGTTCAATGTTTCCCTTTTTCCAGTCACCTGGGGTAATTGGTGATTAAGATTTCACCTAAACAATGAAAGTTAGAAACAGTTCCCCAGGAGTGGATACTGTACTAGGAGCATGAAATTGAATGAATACATTGTCATATCAGCTTTTAAACAGCTCTGATTTGCCTCGAATTGGTTTCTTAGGGTGTTATACACAGAATTAAAATTTGTCATTAAATTTTGTGTTAATTCACCTACTTGGCAGTTGTTTGGACAGCAAAGGACGTAGTACTGAAGAAAGCAAATTAAAGTGTGAAACCCCCACATTCACTTAATCCTACAAACATTGTTAATTAAAGAGTGCTATTTATCTTTTATGATATAGAAACAAAGGAATATACAAAGGCAACATATTTGTTAGAGTGTATGTAAATACTGCACATATCAACATATTCATATGTGCACAATTAACCTGTGAAACTCACTGTCACAGAACAAAGGGAAAAGGCTTTGATAAAAATTTTAAAGGAATAAATCAATATCCTAACTAAATAATTATACGCGGGCTCCGTGGCCTGTGAGCGGTTCCGCTCCGCAAACTCCACGCTGCTTTGAGTGCGGCCCCGTTCCGGCTCTGTGCTGCGCGGCTTCTCGTGTCGCTGTGGAAACCGCCGCTTCTCCCTCCACAGGGCTCTCCGAGCCGTATGCTCAGAGCGGGCTTCCACGCTGACCCCCGGTTCCTGACTGCTCGGTGGGGCCGCCTCTCTGCTGCACGTGGCCCACGGCACCCGCGGCGCCTGCGTCATCGCTCCCTCCCTCACGGTCGAGTGGCCGGGGACCCCGAGACAGGGATGGGGTCCGCGATAAGGCGCAGATTCCTGAGGGGGCTGGGCGCATCCAGTGCAGGAACCTCCGCCGGCATGGCTGCAGTCATGTGCTCCTGGGATGGCTGCTGCACGGCCTTGGCCACGGGATTACGGCCATCCTCTGCTCTAGGGGTAATGGGACCATACAAATGCTCCTCAAGAGCTTCGCTGATTACAAGGGATGCACGGAGAGGTTCTATCTCTAGTGCATGTTTTGTGTGATCCCTTATCTCGTCCCAGATCTCATGCCAAAAACACCCGTGATTAATTCCAGTAATTCCAGGACAATTAATATCAAAAAGTAAGTCTCGAGAAATATAGAAGAAATTTTTGAAAAGCCAGTTAAAAAAATGTTCTAAATCTCCCGGAACAAATACTTTCTTGTTTTGTTGTTCAAGGATTCCTTTAACTTCTAGATACATTTCTTTCTGTGACTCAGAGAGCCATATTTCCCATGATTCTTCCATAGTCCAGAGAGAATATCCAAACCAAGGCTAGAAGAGAGAGATCTAGAGTGGTTTTTACTCATGAATTTTCTGTCCTTAGGGATCGGTATCTTGCCCGCAATTCTCTACCATTTGTTACAGTGTGGATACTGCAACAGGCATGTCAATCAATGAGGCCTGTGGAAAAGAAATATATATGGACCGATTCTTGATAGATGTTTCAGAGATGTTTATTTCTCCAGCCCCATGGCCGGGGCTCTGCCGAGGAACTGTTCCAGTCACGGGACCCGAGGGTTCTTGCCCAAGCAGGGGAACACAAAACAATCAGTGGGGAACGAGGCTGACCAGGGGCAGGGAAACCCCGTGTCTGTGCCCCCCAGGGCTACATGGCGGGGGGGGGGGGGCCCCAACACCTGCACACAGCAGGGAGGTTGGAACTAGATGATCTTTAAGGTCCCATCCAACCCAAGCCATTCTATGATTCTATTAATATTTTGATAAAAGAACAAACTACATTTTCCAAGAATATGTAGCCCGTGTTTTCTGGATTTCTAGTTAAGTCATACGTTTGTAAACCTCTGACTGAACAGACAGACTAATTAGATCCAAGGGCCAAAAGTCTGTATTTATGGCTACAAACAAGTATGTGGCGAGGAACATGTGTTGTGTTCAGTACAAATGGTCTGACTAAATTTATCTAAATTTTCTACACTGTCATATGAATAGTGTCTCTGTGGTTAATTGTTTATTTAATATGTAACTGCAAATTCAAAACCTAAATTTAATTGATGAATTGAAATAAAGAGGAAATGTAATTTTACATTAAGGAACATTCAATTCGTCTTTGAATGTGGAGTTGTCATCAATTTATTTATAATTCAGTAAGTGCATATGAACAATTTAAATACCTTTTGATTGCCAATTTATATACACAGCTTTCATTTCAAAGGAAGTCTGGGTTTTCCAGTAACAAGAAAGACAAAAAATATAGTTTGAAAAGTAAGCAAGTCTCAGTGGGATCAAAGCATTAACCATTCTCTGTGTCTCTTCAATTACTACTAATCATTTGAACTACTGCAGTTCACAGAACAAATCATAATTCCCTGCTTTGAGAGGCATTGCTTGTATGTTGCAGTGCTTAAAAACAGACTTATGCATACAAACTCCAAAAGATGGGTCTTGGAAAAGAAGACCTTTTTTTTATACCTTCAATAAACAATTGTCCAGAAGTTCCAAATTGCAATTGAATTTCTTAAAGAAAAATGTGATCATTTCAGCTATGATCTAGAGTGAGAATTAATAATTTTCAACCTTTGGAATGCTGCATTAAGTTTCTGACTGCAGAAGTGGAAAAAAAAGTGAGGTTTACTATAGAATAAACTCTGAATCTACAGAACACGAAACAAGTTCCTTCCATTCCTGTTTCTTTAAAAATTTGGTTGAATCCAAAAATGAATGAAACTTTATTTGGACTCAAATATAGCATAGCAGACTATTGTGTCAGTTATGTAAAAATGTGCCAGTCTAGGCATCTTAATGTTCTGAGCATACCTAACACATATTTTGCTTAGTTGAAGATCAATATTATGGAAGTAGGAAACAAAGCATTCAGTTTTATCATATTTTAAGGCGTACTGCTTTTCTTTACAAGTTATTCACAAAATGCAAGCAATCTGGTGCCTGGACCTAAGAATGTTACAACTAAATTGCTTTTTGAAAGTAATATTCTTGTTGTGATATTTTAGAGAAAATGTGATTCTTGTTCCAAGAAATGAAGCTGCTTTCAAAATTACTGTCCTAATATTTCAACACAGATAGATTTTTTCCTAGAAAAACCTAGTTCTACCACAGAGTGTATTATTTACTGCAGAATTTAATCCAGGGTCAGTTTAAATGGAGAAAAGGTGTTTGTCCATTATGTTAGACATTTTTACATTTGAACACTAGTTAAATAGCCAAATTAGGTTATTTTAATTTATCAGAGAAAAAGGTATGTGAGAAGCAAACAGAACACTTTGGTTATGTTAATCTGTGATATAGTAATGCAGATAGCACTGACAATTTCCAAAAAGATAGAGTTCATCTTAGTGTTCAAAAAGTCAGAATCAGTTCAGGTTGAGTACCTCAGTAAACTTTGTCTCAAAGGCAAAAATGACCTAGCTGTGTAATCAGAAACATCAGGAGATCCAATCATTGTATGGCAAGGAAAGATTGTTTTCACCTCTGGGATATGTTGAAGACAATATCCAACTGGAAGAACTCAGATGAGGTAGGGTAAACATATAGATTCACAGCTCTGTTTGGAAGCTGTTCCTGTGATGCAGTTTCATTTACATAGGTTTGAAAACTGAAATAGCCAATATCATCAGTACATCATTATTTGTTATTTAATGCCTGTCTTTATGTGCTCACATACTGAAAGAAGAATTTCAAGGTTTTTTGTGGAAACATCCTTGCTGATTAGTTCTTACTTCATCATTGGTTGTTACTTCCCCAAAAGGAAGAATTCAAACACCTTTATCATTCAAATATCAATAATTGCTTTTTAATGTTGCTTCTTTACACAATCATGCTCAGCATCATAGTTCTGCTGAATGATCTTTTGATGCTGCTTCCTGTTAGATGGTGCATATTCCTTCAACATCTCTAATTATACAGAATGGCAGGACCTCTGAGGGTCTCAGTCTCACCCAAAGATATGGATTCAATAGCTTAGACTAAATGTCAGCTGTTCCTTCAATCTACTATTTCTGCCAATCCTTGTGCCTGGTATTTATTCTTGTTTTGTGTTTACCCTACAGGGCTCTATGAAAACTATCCAACCAATGCAGAACCAGAATGCTGTGATGTCAGATGGGGACTATTATCAGATCATCAACCCAAAGGGACTATAAAAACAAGTGGCTCAACAACGTGTCACAGGACATCTCTCACAGTTTCATCAGCATCAAGACTGTGTAACAGCAGACTTAAACTGTGTGTTCTTGTATTAATTCTCTTACATACAGTACTTACAGTCTCAGCAGCACAGAACTCAACAGGACTGGGCTTTGGAGGCATAACAACTTTGGAAGATAATTCAACCAATGAGGAATAAAAGAAAGGATTCATCTTACATGACAGAAACACAACAGGCCCAAATTACTACAGTCAAAAATAGCAAGGACTGAGTGCTTTACCCTCAGATCTCTTCTTGAATGACCTTTTGGGTAAAATGAAAATGGGCCGCTACCCAAACAAGGACACATAAACACAGCTTTTTATTGACTAAAAGGCTGTTTGGTGACTTAACTTTCTCACACCATTTTATACACTGTGTTTTAATGTTTGGAGTTTCTTTTTTTGTTTTGTTTTTTGCACTTGTTAATACAGGATTTTATTTTTGGGACGGTTTCTCAAAGCTAAATTAAGTCTTTTCTCTGTCGATATATTTCTAGTCATTGTGTGTGTTCATCTGATAGCTCTGTCTTTTATGTCCTGTCAGTTTCTATTAGAGGAATGACTGCTATGATTTCATGACATAGCAAAAAAAAGAAAAAAAAAAAAGAAAAAAAAAGAAAAAAAAAGAGAAAAATATAGAAAAAAACCCAACAAAAAGCCCACAAAAACCCCAACAAAAACCCACAAAAAGAACAACAAAACAAAATTTAACCAAAAAAGAGAAAAGAAAAAAAAAGAAAAAAAAAGCAACCACAAAAAGAACCCCAAACAAACCTTACTGTCCTCTTATCCATGGGAACCATTCATCTCCTTTCCCTTTCCCATCTACCATCACAGACAACATACATTTGCTTTTGTCTGTGTAATCACAATGAATGGGTACACAATTCCAGTGTGCCTCTGCCACTGTTGCATAAAACAGTTGACTGAGCAAACCAAAAGGAGCATGAAGGGGGTTCCTTTTAGCTGAACAAACAAGTGCTCTCCTCACAAGGTGGGATCGGACAGTTAAAAAGTGTAAAGAAATATATAACAAACTGTTGCTCCAATACCCGTTTTGAAGAAGTCCAGTCCTTTCTCACTGGTCAGTTGAACAGGAGCAGCCTTTTCTAGATATGCTAAGTAAAACCAGTTATGCTCAGCAAGTTGAATAGTTGGGAAGCCTTCATATTGGAGGTGAAGGATTGACATTCATTGTGAATCACGTCTTGAGTTCTCCTGCTGTCACATAACCAGCAGCTTTCCATAACAAATGGGAGCCAGAACCTCCAAAATTCAACTCTTTGTCTCAACAAAATTACACTAGAAGTCTTTGAACATCTACAAAACAAATTATCTCTTTGGTTTGATTCCATTGTTTTTCTAATACCTACATGTTGTTGAAAGTAACTCTAGTTTATTAAGGATGCACAAGAATGTGTTAGCACAGATAAAGAAACTATTTTTTTTTAAAATATATAGGACAACCGTTTTCATAAATGTGCAATAAAAACAGTAAAGATATACTAGGATACGAGTAGTCAAGAGAAAAGATTGTAATATGATTGCTGATTTTTCATTGTTTGGGGTGGTTTTGAATTTGTTTACTTTTATTTTTGTGGGAACATTTCACCTGCTGAGTGTATGAGAATTTGCTTTTTAAAAAGGCTTTTTAGAGTTTACAGTAGAATCAATGGAAGGAAAAGTTAATAAGGGCTGTTTTTAAAAACTTTACATTCCTTCCTATTCTCTAACTACACTTGGGAAGTGCACTTTAGAGATGTTTGCTGTGTAGCTGGGAAATGAAGGAAAACTATAGAAAATGTTCTCTTAGGAAATAAAATATAGTTACCTACTTTCTAGCTATGAAATACCCCTTGATAAATATTAATGTTGTAAGAACATTTAATCACTGGTGCATAATACATTTTTGTATACACTTTACGGTCTGTTGAATTCTGGAGAAAAACAAAAAGAAGATAATCATGCTGCTTAAGCGGTTCAAGATGCACATGTTAAGCTGCGAAGCTAAAATATTTTGCAAGAGTATTTGTTTTGATAGTGTTTTGCTACAACCTGGACTGAGGAGCCTAAAACGATCTGTGCAAATACGACAACAACAAAAAGCACCAGCTAATGCAAAATTCTTCAGCACTGGTTTGTTTCTATAATTCCTCCCTTCCCTTCCTTGCACATGCTATATTTTGTTCAATAAAACATGGTGCTTTTTATTTATTTTCTTTTCTGTTAGAGGCACATGTATTAATTACAGTGAATTGATGCAAAATTGGGGGGAAATGTAGAAATGCAAAAGAAAAAGCCTTAACTAATGGTAGAATGTAGACTTTTGAAAGGACAGAAATGTTACTGAAAAGTGATGGAGCAATAACTGGGCAGTGCTCTGGTACTGTACAACAGCTGATAAGTCACACTACTGAGAAAGCTCTTACTAGGTGAGCTCTTGTTCAACTGACCTCTTAATTCTAGTAAGTGTACATGGTCAGTAAACAGTTTGTTATAACCTTTATCTACCTCTGCTGTGCAAAGGCCATCCAACATCCATTTCTGTGATGTTCCTCATGGTTTTTTGTTCACACCATTACTCACTGTCATCTATTTTTACACTGTACCAATGCAGTACCTAGTCTGGTTCATCTCAATTGAATTGGCACCTGAAGAAGAGTTTTTATTTTTTCTCTTTCGCTTCATGGTGAATTAATGTAGAGAGCTATCTTTAAGGTATTTTATTTCTTCTTTTCTGCTCTTCTTCATTCTTCATCACTTATTTTTTTACAAAAATGTTTTCAAGTGGTGTCAGTGAAAAATTACTCCTCCACTGCTTGGCTACAGTCAGTCATGTGTCATACAATATGAGAGAGACAGGAGGAAAAACAGTGACAACAACATCACATGCATAATGTAGCCTAATTCAACTTGGGGAAAATGAAGCAGAAAACAATTACAGACTT